>NC_133647.1:123387750-123687750 GCF_009905375.1 Apium graveolens
AGGTCTTCACATTGATTCTGATAACTGCTTCGAATGACTCCAACCTTATTCCTCCGATGCTTGAACATATTAATGAACTTCATTCGGATCGTTGTTGACGTCTTCTTCACTACTGCTAACAAAACCTTTTGTGCATATACCCAATAAACAATCTGTACCGATTTCAGTAGAACATAGATTATTTCAAAGTCCTTGTCCTATGTTGAGTTATTCAAACCAGTATTGTTGAGATAAACATACAGTTTCAATCTTGCTCAACATAAAGTAAACTTCCAATCATTCCACGATATTTCTTAGTATCGAAAGAAATACCTTTTGGATCTTCAGTTAATTTTACGGATGTAGACATAGGTGTACTAATGGGTTTGGAATTTTCCATCTAAAAGTTCTTTAGCATTTCTTTACAATATTTCGATTGTGAAATATGAATGCCTTCATTAGATTGCTTTATTTGCAAACCTAAAAAGAAATTTAATTCACCCATCATGCTCATTTCAAATTCTTTACTCATTATTTTCGAGAATTCATTACATAGAGATTCTTTAGATGATCCAAAGATAATATCATCTACGTAAATTTGTACAAGCAAGATATCATTACCTTCATATTTTGTAAAAAAAAGTAGTATCCATAATTCACATTTTGAATCCATTTTCAATTAGGAACTTGCTTAACCTCTCATACCAAGCCCTAGGGGCTTGTTTTAATCCGTATAAGGCTTTGTACAATTTGTACACATATTCAGGATGTAAATGATCTTCAAATCCCGGTGGTTGTCTTACATAGACTTCTTCTTCTAGGACACCATTAAGGAAAGCAGATTTTACATCCACTTGATAGACTTTGAAACCTTTATGCGCTGCGAAGGCTAAAAACATACGAATTGATTCAATTCGAGCTACAGGGGCATAAGTTTCATCAAAATCTATACCTTCCATTTGAGTATAGCCTTGAGAAACTAATCATGCTTTATTTCTAATCACGGTTCCACTTTCATCTAATTTATTACGAAAGACCCATCTAGTTCCAATTATGGAAGTTTCGGGTGGTTGTGGAACTAGTTCCCAAACTTTATTATGAGATAATTGATTTAGCTCGTCTTGCATAGCCGAGATCCAATCTTCGTCTAATAAAGCTTCCTTTATGGTTTTGGGTTCTATTTGTGATAGAAAGACCATATGACTCACAATATTTTGAATTTGAGCACGAGTTTGAACGCCTTTAGTTAAGTCACCTAAGACATTGTCTATAGGATGATCTTTAATTAATGGAATATCTGGAGGCAATTCAACTTCAGTCTCTTTTACTTTGAGAGGATTAGTTGGAATTTCATTTCCAAGTTTCGAATTTCCCATTTGACGGATAACATCTTCAACATCATTTGGATTTTCTTCATTTGAATCCTTATCCTCATGGACTAAATCCTTAAACTTCCTGGGAGGTTTAGATTCATCAAATGTAACATTCATTGATTCTTCTACCACTGAAGTTTTAAGATTAAATACGCGATAAGCTTTACTACTTATTGAATATCCAAGAAATACACCCTCACTTGATTTTGGATTAAATTTCGTTAGATAATCTTTAGTATTTAATATGTAGCATTTACTACCAAAAACTTTGAATTAATCAAGCTTAGCGGTTTTACCAAAATAAAGCTCGTAAGGAGTCTTCATTTTGATAGTATGTAGTAATACTCGATTAAGAATATAGCAAGCCGTTGACATAGCTTTGGCCCAAAAATATTTTGGTCGCCGATACTCATTTAGCATAGTATTTGCCATTTCTTGTAGTGTTCTATTCTTCCTTTCTACAACACTATTTGATTGAGGTGTCTAAGGGGCAGAAATGTTGTGAATAATACCACATTCTTCACAAAATTCAACAAAGCTAGAATTTTCAAATTCTTTGCCATGATCTGTTCGGATATAGACAATTACATTATTTTGTTGATTTTGAAGACGTTTGCAAAGAGCGAAAAATGCATTAAATGCTTCACTTTTTGCCTTTAGGAATTCAGTCCAAGTAAAGCGAGAGAAATCATCAACTACCACAAGAGTATATAGACATCCTTCAAGGCTTTGTACCGGAACTGGTCCTATAAGATCCATAAGTAAAAGTTTAAGAGGTCTAGTGGTAGACACCATGAATTTAGCTTTATGAGATGCGCAAATTTGTTTTCCAATCTCGCAAGCTTCACATATATGATCTTTTATGAAATTGATTTTTGGTAATCCTCGTACATGTTCTTTAAAACATATGATTTTAATGAGTTTCATGTTTACATGGCCCAATATTCGATGCCATAACCACAGATCCTCATTTGTAGAAACCGAACAAACATTTTCATATTTGTTTATATCACATGTATAAACATTTTTGTCTCGTGGACAATTAAGAGCTATTTTCCATCCTTGTCATTGATAGAACAATGAGTCGGATGAAAAATAACTTTGCAACCATTATCACATAGTTGACTTATTGAAAGCAAGTTATACTTTAGTCCAGTGACTAATTGTACATTTGCTATTCTAAAACTTTCATTCTCGATATCTCCAATGCCAATGATGTTGCTTTTACTGCTATCTCCAAATGTTACGCTCCCTGCGGCTACCTTTCTAATGTTGTTCAATAATGACTTATTATCGGTCATATGGCGAGAACATCCACTATCAAGATACCACACATCTTTCTTAGCAGTAAAGCATACCTATATAGAAAAATAGTTAAACCTTTTGGTACCCTTTTTGCTTAAGGGTCCACGGGTTAGTATTTAATAAGGTACATGTTAATTTTCATACAGAAAAGTTGGCATGGGATATTCATGCACATAATTATGTAAATTTCTAAATGCTTGAGCCCTAGTAGAGATATGATAAGGATTCTTCCTAGGCATGTATCTAGAATTACCATAAACATGATTATCATTATAGCTACGGGGAAAGATAGTAATGATCGAGTCTCTAGAATAAGCACTGGCATTGTAATTCAAATTATTACTACTAACATGATCAGTATAATTACGAGGATAAACATGATGATTCATATTAGCATGTTGACTCGAACTAGCATGATGACTCGTATTTATAGAAGTATTAAATCTTACATTACGAGTGTGACCATGATAGTTAGGATTTTGAGCATTCGAACCATTTGTACGAATTTTATCCTTTCTAGATGAACTAGAGTTAGGATGTACAATTTTCGCATTCCTTGGTTGATAATTAATCGGTTCTTGATGATACCGAAATTTAGGTTTTCTTTGATTATTCACTTTAGAATCAACTTCCTTTTGAGACATGTCTTTTCCATCTCTTTTCTTAGAGGTTGATCCTTTAGGAACCCATTTATATTTCCCCTTGAATTCACCTTCTTTAGCCTTGTAATTAAGACTAATGTGTCCACTAACGTTGCAATAAGTGCACTTAGGGATGGGTGACTTAGGTGGAGTATTTTTCGGAAGTGCGGGTATGTTAATTTTCCCGGTAGAAGGAATTTTGATATCATAACCCAAACCTTCACGATTAAATGATTCCTTAGAGTTAAATACCATATTTTCCAAAATGGCAATAATCTTTGTGAGTTGCTTCAAAGTGGATTCAAGATCTTTCTTTTCTTTTAACAAGATATTAATCTTATTATTAAAATAGTTAGCTTGATCCAAAGTTTGAGACAAGAGCATATCAATGTCATCTTTAAGTTTTTGACTTTCCAGTTTCAATGTTTCAATCTTCGTATTAAGTCCTTCACGATTTTCAAATTCGGATTCAAACATCCTCTTAAGATTTTCATGATTTTCTTTTAATACGACTAATTCACATTGATAGTCAAGAACTTGAACTTTCAAGTTTTGTTGATGTTTTTCCCCTACATTTCCTGTTAGGGATTGTTCGAGGTCATTTATCCGATCATTGTGTGTTAAGTTTTCTCGAAGTAAAGATTCATTTCGAGTTTGCAACTTTAACAACTCTTCATTGAGTTCATGATTGCGTTGGTCTAAATGAGTCTTAACATTCTCAAATTCTTCAGCTTGTAAAATCAAGGAGATATTTTCGACTTCAAGAGTACGAATACAATTATCCTTTTCATTTATTTCAATTTTAAATCAATCGCTTAGAGTGAGAATATTATTGATGTAATCCATGTCTTTGGCATGAACATTTTTCAAACTAATATCTTCATTTTGAAGCTTAAGACACAAATCCTGAAAGTTGTCTTTCTCGAATTTAGTCTTTACGTAGCTTCGATTAAACTCATCATAACCAATTTTCAAATGGTTGACCAAATTTTGAAGCTCAGAAATATCCATACTTAAATGATCGACTCTAGAAAGATTTTTAGTACTACTACTGGCTATAGATAATAAGTTTGGTTCAAATGTTACCTCTTGTCGAGAAGTGGAAGCTTCCGTTGTATCTTTTTCATCGTCTAGAGCCATTAAGCAAAGATTAACAATTTCTTCACTTGGTTTAGAAGTATCCTCGTCTTCACTTAAATCCCAACAATTTTTAGCAACAAGGACACAACCTTTAGATAGTTTAGGACATTCCCGTTTAAAGTGCCCCGGTTGTTTGCACTCGAAACACACATTTTGCATTTCTTCGGGAGTACCCTCTTTAGGCTTAGGAGGTGCATAATTACTTGTATAATTTGGGTTATTATTGTAACCATGATTAATTTGAGGTTGCACACCTTTGCCTTTAGCATAGCTCGTAGTTGGAAAGTTATTCTTGTAGTTTGGTCTACCTCTCGAGTTAGATACTCGTTGTTGGTTAACAGACTTAAGAAACCCTTTTCTGTACCTTTGAGCTTTGCTTTGTAAAACGCGACGAAGTTGTCTCATTAGTAGAGCAATTTCTTGTTCATCGAGATCTTCTAATTCTTCATTTAATTCGTCGTCGTTTTCATCTTCATCGATAAGAATTGATTTTAAGGCCATACTTTTTCTCTTTTCCTCAACTTTAGGAAGAGGTTTGTCGGGAGTATTATCTTCTTCGTAAGCACAAAGGTTTCTGAACAAACTAACGATGGTATATGCATTTAAAATATGCATTTCTTTAATAGTGGTAACTTTAACTTTCCAACTCGGAGGTAAGGCTTTTAAGACCCTTCGATTTTCTCATTGATAGAGTAAGCCTTTTCGAGTTGTGCATGTTCATCGATGATACGAGTAAATCTCGTTTCCATGTCGATGATGGTTTCATCCTTGAGGAGTTTAAAGTTCTCGTATTCATGGATTAATGTATCCATTCGAGAGTCTTTAATATTTATGGTACCTTCGTAGGTGATAACCAATTTATTCCACATTTCTTGTGTGGAATTACAGTTATTAACACGTTTGTATTCTTTTTCTGCAAGTGCACTAGTTAGAACCATTTATGCTTTTGCAGCGATGTTCATAACTATTTCTTCTTCTGGTGTATATTCGCTTACTTTCTTTTCGATGATAATATCATAAACAGATTTAGTAGGAATCTCCACACCGTCTTCGATAGCCATCCAAACCTTGACACCTTGGGATTTAGCATAAATTCTAAATCGTGTTTTCCAAGTAGCAAAGCTGGTGCCGTCGAATAGAGGAGGTCTCGAACTAGAGAGATCTTCACCACATCCAATGGTGCTTAAATACGCCATCAAAGATCTACTTTTTGTTGCGTAAATTAGCTCAAAAAAGCCAATAAACACGATCAAAAGCACTGCTCTGATACCAATTGTTAGTCCCAAAATAGGGGTTAATAAGCTAGAAGGGGGGTTGAATAGCTTATAACCTTTTTAAATTTTAGAGCTTGGCGTTTTCAAATTTTCTTCACCGTTTAAAACTTGTTACTTGTAAACAAGTAAGCTAAGTGCGAAAAGATAAAATGGTAAAGATGTAAAGTGCGATATAGTCGATTTTATCCTGGTTCACGGTGGCTGACTGTCACAAATGGAGTCCACTCACCCCTAGTCCAGTCTCCGAGATCCTCCCCGGACTCGAGATTTTCTCTACTATAAAGAAACCCCTTTATAATAGGCGGAGAAGCCTTTACAACACTATGTATTTATCTTGGACCTTAACTACCCGCTAATTCCTCAGAATACAATAGTAAAACCTACTAGACTAATCTTGGAACGTAACTCCCTGTTACTTCCTCACAACCTAAGGAACCCTTGCAAGCTTGTCTTGGAGCATAAATCCCCGCTACCTCCTCAAAACTATGCAACCTTTTGCGTAGACTTCGTATCTACACCCTTTTACGGTCTTGGATCTTAGATCGGGTCTTGAATCTTTCCTCCTCTTCACGGTGCGTAGACACCCAACTCCCCGTTAGCGTGTCTAAGACTTGGGTCTTAGAGCGAGAATCACCTCACTTCACCTCACCTCACGTCAAAGGATATAATACAAGCACTACGACTTATAAAAACCTTTTGGTAAGAAAGAAGGTTGGTAATAGTATATAATAATACTAAACCGAGAGATAATCCGATATCTTAAATAATATGCAAAGTATAAAACACAACAGGGGCGTTTTAAATACAAGCACTATTAAGATATTAAATATAAGGCCAAATATAATTCAAGGCCTAATATTAATTACTTGAATAAAATTCAAGTGTATCTTGTTTGTTATTGTTAGTCCATTAATCAACTGTAGAGGGGGGTGAATACAGTTAATAAGATCAACTAGATAAAGCTTCAACAGAATCAAACAGTTTTTATATAAATCTTATAAAAACTTATTACACAAGTACTCTCTCGAAAGGATGAACAAATATCCTTGAGAGCTGCTAGGTTATGCAAAAGATATAACAATGTCGCAATGCATATCATGAACCTAAACTATGCTTTTATAGAGCACAACTACCAATATATAAGGAATCCTATTCTATTAACAACAAGGAAACCTACACTATTGCTTCTGAGATAAAGTCCTCCACCGACTTGAAATTCCTTTTTCCTTTTCCTTTTCAAAGATCAACTGATGTGACAAATACTGATCTCATCATCCGTTGACATCATCATTCGTCAAATACTAACATCCATTGATGTCATCAACCGATGCTTATACTCATCATCCGTTGATGTTTGTAATCATCATCCGTTGATGCTTCTGATAGTTTCTGTTTGATATCATCAATTGCTCCTAACAATCTCCCCCAACTTGTTCATTATGGAATTATGGACAAGTTTCAATTGATGATGTCAAAACTATCTAAATACAGGAACCAAGTATGTATATTCAATGTTGCTTCAGTGAATATCAGACTTTAACTCTTCATCCTGAACTACTTCTTTAACTTGAGTAATGTCAGAGGTTAACTCCACTTCCTCAACTTAGAATGCTTCCAGAAATCTTCCTTTAATCATCAACTTGAATGATTTCTGCTTCGATAAGATTTTCTTCAGTATCAAGAGCTTTAACTACTGTATAGATTAAATCTATCAGAGTTTAAGATTTAAATTCATAGATATCATCTTCAGCTTTGGCTTTTGACTTTGAAATCTTTTACTTTTCTTCTATCTTCTCCTTTCCATTAAGCTTCGTGTCAGCAGTTCCAATAGTTTGTGATCCGAGAGATCTTTCACCTTCTACCTGACTGATTTCCCCTATAACTATACCTCTGGTTGGTCTGTTAGAAGGTTCATCTTCATAAAGTACTTGAGAATTAACAGCAATATCAACATTTGCTGTCTTCATAGAATTTTTAAAGTCTTCCTCCGTTCGCCTTAGTTGTTCGAGATCAACTCTAGGATTTTCCTTTGCAAATATTCTTCTACTTACTTCTGAATCAAATAATTGAATCTTTGGAATTTTGTAGAATAGAGTTGTCTTTCTTCCTTTAACTTTCAAAGTTTGAAGATATTGGCTTGCTTCAGCACCAGTTTCTTTCTCCAGAATACCTTGGTCTTCATCAACAACAGTTGTTACTTGTGAAGATTTTTGCATTTTAGTAGTCACAGTCAATTCTTCAACTTTGCTGTCATTCCTTTTGCTTCTTCTTCAAATCTCCTTTTGTTCCCCCTCATTACCTCCAACAGAATATTCATTTACAGTACTTATCAATGATAGCTGTTTGCATTTAGATTTATCAATTTTCTCCCCCTTTTTGGCATTGTCACCAAGTAGTGGAGATTGAATCAGCTCCATTAAATTCTGTACTTCAGTAAGTTGATCAGCCATTTGAGCTTGATTTGCTTCCAATCTAGCTTGACTGGCTTAATTGAAATTTGTCAGGTAACTATTGGTGAAATTTGTTTCCGAATTTCCTGATGAGTAAGCAGCTTTGAAACAATCAATGATTCTTTAATCTGATTGATTTGAGTAGTTGTTGCTTCATGAGCTGTGTAAGGATCTGACAACCAAAGTAGATGCTTTTAAATGATTCAGCTCATCTGGATTTGTAATCTTCTGTTCTGCTGTTTCCAGAGGTTCAACAGCTCGAGTTCTGGAAATAGGATATGTAGAATCTTTCCAATAAGCATTCCAGAGATTATCAGAATAATCCTGCTTCTTCTTAGCATCTAACTCTGTCATTTTATGTTGTCGAACATGCACAGACATATCTTCAGGAAAGAAAAGATCATTCTAAATATCTAACATAGTATTAGATACATGAGTTTCTTTACCTTCATTAGATTCTTCAATAGCAGCTGGATCTTGCACTAATTTCTGAATTTTATCTTCAGCTTTAGTATGCTGAATAGAATGAGAAATTGATCCAGTGGCTTCAGAAGCTTCAACACCTACAGCAGTTATCTCCACATCTTCAAATATTGTAGATAAATGAATTGGAGCTTCAAAAGCTTTCAGAACTTCAGTTCCTGTAACATGTTGTGGTGATTCTGAAATGGATGAATCTTTATGAATGGACTGTTGTGCTACTATATCTTCAGCAACAACAGAGATTATCTCATTTGATGGTATAGAAGAATAAATGGACTATTTTTCAACAAAAACAGGGATTATCCCATATGATGGAATAGTAGAATGAATGGACTGTAAGAAAGTATCAGTACTTAGACTTGCAGGGAGATCAATAGCCTTTGATAAAACAGAGTGTTCCTGAGATTCAACAGACTATTGTTCAGCATCTGTTCCTTGAGAACTCTGAGCATCTGCAAATATGTAGCAAATTAAACTTAATCTCTCTATTCTTTTAAAGTAGTCTCACTACTCCTCACACCACACATCTCATGACTTTTAATAGTCAGAGTTTCCTCTCAAGGATTACTAAATCCTATCTCTCATCTACCTCTCCTTTTTCCAGGAAGGATACTGCCTCTCTTAAATTCTGTATTTCTCTCAATCTTTTCACACATCTCACAAAAAAGGCTCAGAAAGATTGTCCTACAGAAATAAGAGGTGGCTAAAGAAGGGTGATCTGTGATCATACAACTAGAGGTAGTCCTTAACTAAGGTCTAGATGTAATCATATTAACATGATTTATATCATGAAAATATACTATAAATGCTGAAAGAACTAAATCAGTATTTAAATAAAATGCTGATAAAGAGTATTTATACCTTGTGAATTCACAATTAGACTCACAGTAGATACTGTGGTTATGACAGTTGTTGTTCATCAATAATGAGAACCTCCATTTGAATTGGAGAGGATTTGATCATGTTACTATCATGTACCATGATCTCAAAACTTTGTTCTTCTTGCAAAGAACTTCACTCTTGAAATGTGTATAATGAAAACTATCACAGAGTCTTTAGTAAAGACTGATGAAACCTCTGTGTCTCTGTTAGTATCATCAAGATCTACCTCGGCAAGTAGTCTCTAACCAACAAAATATTGTTTCTGAGTGGTGAACATAATTCAAGAATTATGACACTTGATTTTTGGCAACATTTGAGAAAAGAATTCAAGTGTTTCAGTTGTAAAAAGAAATTTAAGATATAAGATATATGGAATTTTGAGATTGAGTGTGGACAACTTTCTTGATAAGAAAAGAAAGTTTCAAAGGATTTTGTATTGTAAACAATACTCAAAGATTGTAACTCTTAGTGATTAAGAATTAAATCTTTTTTAAATTTTCTTCTCAACCAGTATACTTCTTGTCGTGCTCAATCTGGACTGAAGTGTCATATGAACTTAAACAGAGAATAGTTTATTCACATGCACTATGTAAAATATCTGAAATTTAACATACAGTACTCATTAATCATGTAACATTTAAGAACATTCAAGCACACAAACAAGAAAGTAATCAAGAAGTCACTTCGAATACAAAGAAGCTTAAAGATTTTCATTAATTAAGAAGAAACAAAGTACAAGATTTTATAGAATTTAAAGATAAAATCCTAATACAATCTATCTACTTAGTTTTCTTTTGCTTCTTTGCCGCTCGCTCCGCTTTCATCGCCCTGCGATGGTAGATCCTACTTATTGTGCCTGGAAGAGAGATAATATTCTCTTGCATCTCAAGAGCTGCTTGTCGAGCACGTTCTGCCAACTCAGCCTAAAGTTCTTCTTGAAGAAGAACCTCGCTAGTGAAGAAGTGTATTTCCAACTGATCATCCCAAGAAAGATGATCATAGACTGAAGTAGGAACTTCAGTTGGATGGTAGACTTCACTATAAATACGAACCTTATGACCGTAAGGATCAAAGTATATCTTCTTATCACTAGGGTTAAAAATCAGTAGGTAACAACCACCGCTACGTTTGTAAAACTGAGGTTGAGCAATTTTGATGAGTAAGGTGGGTATTTGTGAGTGAAAAAGATAATGAGAAGTTTTGAGAGTGAAAGGTTGTATTTATAGAAAAGAAGATGGAAACTGAAGAGACTCTTTGAATGACCATGTTATAATTAGACATAATAAGCATACACAATTACGCGTATCTAGACAAGAAAAAAGTAATCTATCTCTTCATTTTCCTATTCCCAATGTAAATATCAAGTATCAACGGATACTTGCATCAGTAGCTAATCCATTTAATCAATTAAAAGATATTCTACTCACTCACTGATTAATTAAAAATACAGTTAACAACTTATTCTGGATAAATTCAAAATAATAAATGAAGTATAACATTCAATCAAAGTTTGACCATTATCAGTATTTTAATTACTTCTATCAGGATTTATTAACTACTGAAATAAACTATTAGTCAAAACAAGTTCAACTAATAACAGAGTTGATAAGCAAATCAGTAGTTCAACACGCAATTTTCACATATGAGCATTTAGCACAGTTTGCATGTTATCATGGTATCAAGCATCTAGCATAAGAATCAGTATCTAACAAGTACTGACAAATAATAAGATACCTTACTTCAATAAATATCAGTAGACTTAATTATCAGAGTTTGAGAACTGCCCTGAAATCATTCCCAATTCATTCACCAGTCTTGTGAATGTGGCTTCACAGAGAGGCTTGGTGAATATATTTGCTACTCACTGATCAGTTGGAACAAAGATCAATTCCACTGTACCAGCTTCCACATGTTCCATTATGAAATGGTATCTGATACAAATGTGTTTAGTCATTGAATGCTACACTGGATTTCCTGTCATTGCAATATCACTTTGATTATCACAATATATAGGAATAGAAGAATAGTCTAACCCATAATCTAGCAGTTGATTCTTCATCCATAGAATCTGAGCACAACAGCTTCTTGCAGTAATGTATTCTGCTTCTGCAGTTGAAGTGGAAATTGACTTTTGTTTCTTGCTGTACCAAGAATCTAATCTGCCTCCAAGAAATTGGCAGCTTCCAGAAGTACTTTTCCTGTCTATTTTGCATCCTGCAAAATCAACATCTGAATATCCAATTAGCTTAAATTATGAATCTCTAGGATACCATAATCCCAGATTCATAGTGCTTTTGAGATACTTGAAGATTCTCTTTACAGCTAATAGATGAGGTTCTCTAGGGTCAGCTTGGAACTGTTGTACAAGACATGCCTGTACTTTAACAAGACTAAGACAATTTGTCAACCCTAAGTAAGTTGTATTGTTATCTAAATTTGTATTTTATACTTGTAACAGTTAAAGTCTGTAAAAATGTCAAAGGAGAAGACTGGAGTCTTTTTCTATAAATAGTGTCAAGCCTAAGAATTCTATCTGGAAGAAGATCAAGAAGATCATGCCTCTGAAGAATTATGAAGAAGCTTGGAGTTGAAAAAATTTATTTTAGGAAAAATATTCTAAGTCAAGATCTCTACAAGTCACATATTTAGTGTTATAGAGAAGTCATTCGAGAACTCCAGAATGGCTTATAGAGAACTCAGAAAGCTTATAGAGAACTTAGAGATATCGACAAGTAAAATTGAATACATGAAGATTGGAGATATCGACAAGTCAAATTCCACTAGAGAACTCATAGATATCGATAAGTCAAATTTCACTAGAGAACTCAGAGATATCGATAAGTCAAATTTCACTAGAGAACTCAGAGATATCGATAAGTCAAATTTCACTAGAGAAATCTGAGATATTGAAAAGTCGATCTTGACTAGAACTCTGAGATATCGACAAGTCAAGAAGCCACTAGAGAACTAAGAGTTATCGATAAGTCAAAGTGAAGATGTGAAGACTAGAGATCTCGACAAGTCAAAATTTTCTTATAGAGAACTGGAGACCTCTATAAGCCAAATTAAATGTGAAGTACTAGAGATCTCGATAAGCCAATATACTTATCGAGATGTCAAGTTCTCTATAGACCTAAACTAGAGATCTCGAGGTAAAATCTCAAAGTACAAAATTGCAGATCAGTTCAATATCCAAGATTAACAATAAACAAACAATCCAAACAGCTGGATTGACAAGTCTACAGAAAGCAACTTAAAGAATGTGCAAGATCAATGGTGAAGATTAACTAACAGAGGAAGATCAAAATAATCACATGATGCTAAAGATATGCTAAGCCAGAATTGGAAGATTTACTATTCTATAAATAGAAATGACAAGTGATGGTTTAGTAAAGTTAATAGCATGTCTTATTATACACTGTATAAACCAGCAGTTAACTGAGTTATAAAGTTAACACTGGTCCTTTAGTCAGAAAGAACAAATTAGATAGAAAATCTTGTAACTCTCTCAAGAAGAAGCTAAACTGTAACACCCCCAAATCCGGGGTTAGGAATCTGGGTCGTCACATATCCATCCAATCCTTTGTCACATATGTTAATCCCCATGATCCAACAAAACTACATCATAGACCCCAATCCTTCACACATACAAGTTATAATCTTAGAAACTATACATAACCAATAACATCTGTTATTACACATCAAATACACTTTCCAGGATCTCACACTATTACTCATAACCTCTACATGAAGTTATGAATATTTCTAACTCGAACAACATCCTATCTGTATACTCTGGTCCACCTGAGCAAAGCTGCAATGAGTTTGTGGGCAATCTACGTATTCTCCACGCAATTGCCTTCTCTCCAGCATACTGGCTATCTGTTGTGATATAATATATAAAAGCAAGAGTGAGCACTATGGCTCAGCAAGGTACATATATATTTATATGTATACATATATATATATATATATAACAATAAATGTACTTCATATTTTTCAAAAATTTCTGAAAACATATATGCTTGTCAAACTTGTAATATTCTCAAAATCAATTGTAACATTATATCCATTTTATACTTGTATCCATCTCTTTTTCAAACTTCAAGATTTTACTCGAACCAGAATTATAAACTGGTTTTGATATTCACATCATGTATCTCATGATTTAAAACTCAGCCTTATCAGCCTTCTGTTGTAGATTGCACAACAATTTTCCAAAATGGAAGAAAACGACTATACTGGAATAAACCACGTATCGGTGATCAGCCGAGTATGAAATTTTCTCTACTAGTAGAAGGAATACAAACCTAGCCGCCTTTGGGCTTATCAAGACACTACACGGTGGTTGCCCATTTCCGTGCAAGTCCAAAAGTCAATGGTCACAGAGATCATATAACTGTATACTGCGCCACTCCGTGCTTGGTCACTACTCGATACCTCTTCGTGCCGGGCAGGCCACATTCCAGTCCCAAAACAATTATATTATTTACACAAAATCCTTTATCGAAGGAATAGATCGTTCTGAGTTGACCTTTAAATAAGATGATTTATTCATCACTTTTAATTCAATTGATCCTTGGGAGTTGTCTAAGTTTTGAATTTAAATTCATTTTCAAACCCTTAACCGTAGTAAAGTTTTATATATATTATTCACTTGTTTTTCATTGAGCGAGGAAGCAAAACCCTTATGCTTCTAGACTAAGTTCCCTAAGGTTTTGATAAGTTTCAGATGATTGATCTCTTCCGAGAAATTTTGAATAATTTAGAAAGTATCCTTGGAAACTATATCTATTTTTAAATGATTTTTAGAGGTACGGAATATTAAATATTTACGGTCTCACAATATTTTTAAGAAGGGTTCAATGAATTGATAAAACCTTAAGTACAAAATATTTCTCAATAAGGTTCAATGAATTGATAAAAATCTTAATTAAATACTTAAGACAGGATTTGACATCTTATAATTTTCCTTCGAATGGTTACATGTATTTTAGACAGAGTGAATTGATTTAAAAACTTTTCAATATCTCTTTAAGTATTTTCTGGATATTTTAGTAACTCTTTAGGTATTACTTATAAATAAATAATCAAATAGGATATCCCTTGAGTGAATATTCGATTATCTCTTATAGTTATAAATCAAATCTCAATCGTTCGCTTAATATGTATGTTACGCGAAAGTACTTTGTTTATTGAAATAGAAATCTTCCGCGTCCGGCTCATTCCAGAATTAAATCGATTTAAAATATCTCCGACTCCCACTATCTTGTATTAAAATTTCGCTTCAATTTCTCATACTCGTATAAAATGAAGTTTGTTTTCGTAAGCAATCGCATAATTTGAATGTATTGATATCACAGACAAGCATATATTTTCAAACTGTAAATCATGGCATCAATATCACAACAGTATATATAACATGGATAATTTGTGATAGGGTTTCGTAAACTTGCCTGATGTCCAAGCTCTACCTTGATGTATCCCTCTCGGTCCTGGAACCTCTACCAAGATATAATATAACCTCGTTTAGTCGGGTTAACCAATGATCGACTTATTCTAAGTAGACTCACTCTTCCCGATCTTCACTCTCTCGGGTTCATTTAACATACGACATCTCACACCTCGTTACTGTCCATTTAAAATCTCGTTCGACACACCTAAGTGTTCTTCTTACAATCCTTAACAACTCTCGTGTTTTGATCATCTCCAATTTATATTATTAACTTGGCCAAAACGGGCGGTCAAAGTAGTACTTCCATAGTTGACTTTTCACTGAATTACTATTACGCGACTTGTACGCTAGCATTTTTAATAAATCAAAAAAATAAGATTTAAATGCGAAACCACCTCAAGGACTTCTCGAGTGTTTTTTGATAATTATCACAAAATTTTCGATTAGAAAATATGAATTTAAATAGGTGAAAACATTTCCAAAGTTCGGTCGATTATGGAGTTCTACTATTCGCGCTAGTTTTACTAAAACGCTCATAACACACAAACCGTTAAATCAATCGACACGCCGTCTTTGCATGCACGATCTAGATAACTTCTACTTTCTAATAAAAACAAACTCTGTCTTTTTTAGAAAACAAATTTCCCAGATTTAATCAAAACAGGGCAGTAGCTAGGCAGTGGGTACGCGTCGTGTAGCATTACCGCGCGACTTTGGTTCCAACATTTTTATAAAATTGGAAAATTAATATTTTAATGAAATTCGTTATGGGTCTTCTTGCTTACTGTAATATCCAGTTACCATGATTTTTCCATAGTCAAATTATAATTTATAGGGTTCCAAAATCATCAAACAACTCCACAATCCGTAACTGTATTCTCACAGAAATGCTTTTCACTAAATCGACCATAACTCCTAAACCGTAAATCGCCTCGCGACGTATTTTATATGAGAGAAATATGGAGGTATGGTGCATGTACGCCTTGTCTCCCCCTTTACTATTCACAACATTATTCTAGTTTGATTGACTAACTACTAGTTACACTTCTAACTACTAGTTGGGTGTAGGATTATGCATGGCCAACTTGCATGGCTTCCAATTACTTTCTCATTTAATTATCGTTCATGCACTAGTCATTTTATTTCGATAGTTTTCCCGTAGAACATTTCGTTTCGCAAGAATTTCGTTTATCGTCTATAATCCTTTAATCACTTCCATTCCTTTCTATTGAACTTAATAACATCTTGATGAGATGTTTATTTAACATAGTATTCCCGGTTCTACACCATTCTTTACGGATTCTAAAACACGTAGTATGGGTGGGAATCTTCGAATTTCGACGGCTTTTGCATTCACTTATTTCGCTCGTTAAACCAGAATACGTTCTCGGATTCTCAAGATTCCACTATTCATTTATGGTGAACTCAAAATTTTTGTATAATCACATCCAATTATTATTCACTGAAGTTTTAAAATATTACAAAATTTAGGGTTCTTACAGCCTCGCCCCCTTAAAAGGATTCCGTCCTGGAATCAGTCCAAAAATAGATGGGGGTACTTTTCTTGCATGTGCTTTCTAGCTCCCATGTCGATTCTTTAATATATCAATCTTTTCAATAAACTCTCATGCACTCGACCACTTGGCCTTGGAGCATTTGCTTCTTGCGATCTATGATCTGTATCGGTTCTTCCTCATAAATTAAGTCTGGCTGAAGTTTATCTGCTCAAATTCGATCATACGTCTGAAGTCGCTGTTTTAATTCCTTATCACAGACACGTGGAATACGTTATGAACTTGTCAAGGGTTTGGGTTAGTGCTAACTCGTAAGCCAGGTTCTCTATTCTTCTTAAGATCTCAAACGATCTAACAATCCTTAGACTCAGCTTTCCTATTCTTCCATCTCTCATCACTCCCTGCTAGGGAACCACCTTCCACAATACTAGGTCTCCTACTTCGTATTCTCAGCATATTTCTTTTTGTCTATCTTGGGCTGCCACCGACAAGCCTAGCTTGATAAGATCTCTAGTTCCTTTGATCTGTTAAATCAACTTGGTCCAAGTATTCTTCGTTTGCCAACCTATTTTTTTTAACACAAGGAAGAACAACTTCTTCTCCCGTACAATGCTTCGTAAAGATATATTCTCATGTTTGCATGAAATTCGTTATCGTCCATAACTTTAATAACTAAAGCTAGTCATTCCAACTTCCTCTAAAATCCATAACACGTACTATTAGCGCGTCCTTTATTGTTTGAATGATTCTTTCACCCTTTGGTTCCTCTACAGCACTGTTACTCGTGCTTAATACTTCGTTTCTTAGTTTTTACCTATTCAGATATACACCCTATGTCGATTGATCTATATACCAAAATCTGATCATATTTCAATGCACTTGTCTTTTATCACACACTTAGCGTCAGATTTAATACCTCTTCTTATAGATATGTAAAACACCTCATGGTCTCGTCACCGTTTTGAAGGAAACACCATCTTGCATGTACTGATCGATGCACTTTAGAATATTGAACGTTCGATGACCTTTGAATTAGTTTCCACTGTTGGTCGACCTGCGTCAAACGATTCCAACATACTATGCTTAATATGACGCGTCTTTATCATTGTCGTATTTCGTGTCCTCTCTAGCATCTTGGACGTATTCACATGCATTGGGAGTTGCCATCAGTCGCTTCTAAGGGTTTGGATGACCTTCTCCGTCCTCCATTGTGCTTCTACCTCACTTTCTTCAACTTTCCACTGCGTCCCACCGTCAGGGTATCGGTGTCTCTTTCTTATGCTTGCATAATAAATGCACTACACAAAACTTCCTGTTGGCGATAGTTTTCCTCACTCTACCTGTCGATCCGTGTTCCTTAAGCAGTGCACGCTCGATCTTATCCACAAAATAACTAGAGATTAATCCAATTATGGAATCAACCTTGGGTTCTTATTTGGTACAAACACTATTGGGGTTCCTTATCGCTAATCGTTTCTTTCGTCTTCATAACAAATTGTCAAGGGAAGATCTCGCGTTTATGATACGATAATAAGCAGGCTTATTTAACCTATAAATTATAACCCCAAATAGTACCATGGACCGACTGGGTCCTTTGTAATCCTTACTCCAAAGTTACCGAAATAAATCCCTGCACTTATTAAAATCTTTGCTGGTTTCATTTTGTCCACTAATTCTTCGATCTTCTACCTTAATCCTCTGGCGTGTTGAGTATTCTCTTGCTCAGCTACCAGCATTCTTTTTCTTATTTAATCATGGTCAATATTCTCTTAAGTTTCAATATGACATTAATTCTTCCTATTACAAGATAAGTTTCCACTCCTCATTATTCCTTCTTGTCATAACCTTCGCTTCTTTGTCAATCTTGATCGACTCTTGCTTTCCATTAATTCTACTAGTTACTTTTCTGTTATCATAATTTCAACTTCATCCCTTTCAACTCTTCTTACCAGTTGTCCTGAATTTTTTTTTTTTGCATCTCAAGTCCCTTTTCTTACTTACAGGGTCGGCCACCACACTGGCTCTCCCTCAGTTACGGAGAACTTCGCAATCTTATTCCTTGATTATATATTTTGACCTCGTGTCTTATGATAATATATATATTCTAAAAATAATCACAGTCCTCCTCATAAGTTAAAACTTTATTTCTTGTAACACGAGCTTTATCGCGGTTATTCTAGGTCATGCTTAGGATGCCTCATCATAATTCGTACAAAGGTCTTCCCTCATCGTCAATTATTCCTAACATCGATATGTTACTCATCTTTCCAATAGACCACGAAAATTTATTACCTCAAGGTCTCACAGGCTTGATCGTTCTCTAATTCATTAGCCACTAACATCGTCGCAACCTTGCAAGGGTGTAACCCCAATCATGGCAGCATTTTCCTTAACGTTCCTTTACCATCATACTAAAGGTTCTTATCGTAGGTTCTAAACACGTTATTCCCACTCTAAAATAATTTACTCATCACGATACTCCGGCCACGTAATCATAGTATTGAGTTTTCAATCTCACGTCAGAACAACAGTTCACATCTATACTTCCTGTTATCCACAAGGTAATCAGCCTTGGAAGAACGATTCCCAAGATATCAGTATCATCTAGACATTCTTATTAAGATTTCATCCTGCGTTCTTACATGAAAAATGCTTATGAATTCGCTTACACAATTAAATGGAAGGGTGAACTAGTGGAACAATACCTAGTCCACCTCAAGAAACATTAACAACTAGCTAAACAAAATGGCTAGCTCAATTAATTTTGGATATACAATAACTGAGTAGAATGATTAGCTAGACTTTTCCTTACATCATTTAAAATTTCAACTAGTCAGAACAATTGGCTAGTTTTTTAAGGAATTATATGCAACTAGCCAATTCAGTCTGTGAGTCAAAAATCTCAACACCATAGCCATTGAAGAAGTTATGGCTACTAGGATAATCGAGTTGAGAATATAGAGTCATTGAGTTCTGGAGCGAGAGTAACTATAGACTCTGAATAGAGCGTTCTTGGCATCGGAATAATCGATAGCTATTCATCAAATATGTCATACCAAAAAAACGTTCCACCCAAAGGTGTCTCTGTAAACAGCAAAGCATTTAATAGAATTGAACTTTGAATACCAACATCAATTTGATAGTTTCATTACGATTACAACGTTCGATGTACAACCCCCTTTTTGGAATAGGGGAAAAGAATTCACGAGAAATCTCTGAACACTTGATCATCTATGAGCATAACAACTTGTTACTTATTTATGAACTCGAGGGAAGAGTCCAAGTATGAAAGAAAGTAATCGATATCCAGCAAGATTTATTCATTAATTTGATAGAAAATAATTCATCAAACATTACTCGGATAATCGAAAAAATATGGATAAGCTTAAGCCAGACAAGATAATCATAAGATTTGAGAATGAAGCATATTGATCGAATAAAAGACCTTTAGATAAGTTCCTGTTTAGAGAAAAATATCAACGGTTCATTATCCTACGAATCCAAAGTAGGAATCAATGATGTTACTTGATATAACTTATCAAGGTGACATGATGATGGATAGTTTGAAGGGAATCGCGTGACAGCAAGTGGACAATATGATCGGTGATTGATTATCCTTAACCATCATCATTACCCACCCGGGGATGATCTCACCTCCCCATCTTCGTAATTCCATATACCAATATTCGCGTCTCTAAGCAGTTTTTTTTAAAGTCGCTTAATAACTTACTTTTTCGTAAATACATTCTTCATTCCTCTTTAGTTACTCGCAAAATGTTGTGCCCACGCGCCTGATTTGATACGTTAGCAAAGGACGACATCCTACTGAGAATATACACGTAGCTTATAGTGAGATCCCACTCTTGGAATCCTGCGTCAGACTCCCTGGTCTTCTCCTCCAGTAGTTCGGAGCTAGCTGCGTTGATTGCATGAGCATGAAATTTTCAAAAGTTATACTATCGATTCTCACTTTCCGCGCTGCACCATAATGGATTAACGGATGAAATGATTTCATATTATCGCATAGCGTGCTCGTATTGGGATACACTAAAATCTTCCTCATAGGACATAGATTCCTCAATGGTATAGCAAATACCCTTCTTGGTACAATCGTTGCTCATCGCGTATTGGGCCCTTATTGTCGGAACAATACTTTCAACCAATTTAGGTAACTTAATAACCTTAATAGTAAAAAGAATTAAGCATCTTGATTCTCGCCTGATATGTCTCCTCAAGGGCAATCTATAAAGAGCTATGAGTAGCAAGACTCGGGTTATCCAATCAACCTATGGTATTGGAGGTATCGTCTTCATTCCGCTTTCTTCGGAGACCCAGCTCCACTTCTATATCAATATTACTAAAACAATCCTGTACAATTTTCTCCTTTCCTCATCCTGTCGATCTCAAATGATTCCAACAGTCTCCGTGTAACACTTCACATAAATACTTCAATATAACTCGTGGTAGTCCATCAACAAACTCTATCGGCTCAACCGATAGACTCTCTTTTACACATAACGCTTAGCACTCTTGTCTCTGAGTACTACAACTCATTCTCTTCCTTTAATGCTGGCTTTTCAATCGACTGCTAATAACTCAACCGATACTTCTACTCTTAAGGCTAATGTTCCCTTGGGGTACTACCGTCGTGACTACTCCGTAGTAATCCGACTACGAACTCGATGAGAGTTCTCATTAATTCACTGTTATCCTTACGTCTACCCGATTTTACTCCTATCATTTCCAAGATTTATAACCTAAAGCTCTGATACCACTTCTGTAACACCCCCAAATCCGGGGTTAGGAATCTGGGTCATCACATATCCATCCAATCCTTTGTCACATGTGTTAATCCCCATGATCCAACAAAACTACATCATAGACCCCAATCCTTTACACATACAAGTTATAATCTTAGAAATAATACATAACCAATAACATCTGTTATTACACATCGTATACACTTTCCAGGATCTCACATAATTACTCATAACCTCTACATGAAGTTATGAATATTTCTAACTCGAACAGCATCCTATCTGCATACTCTGGTCCACATGAGCAAAGCTGCAATGAGTTTGTGGGCAATCTACGTATTCTCCATGCAATTGCCTTCTCTCCAGCATACTGGCTATCTGTTGTGATATAATATATAAAAGCAAGAGTGAGCACTATGGCTCAGCAAGGTACATATATATTTATATGTATACATATATATATAACAATAAATGTTTCATATTTTTCAAAGATTTCTGAAAACATATTTGCTTGTCATACTTGTAATATTCTCAAAATCAACTGTAACATTATATCCACTTTATACTTGTATCCATCTCTTTTTCAACCTTCAAGATTTTACTCGAACCAGAATTATAAACTGGTTTTGATATTCACATCATGTATCTCATGATTTAAAACTCAGCCTTATTGGCCTTCTGTTGAAGATTGCACAACAATTTTCCAAAATGGAAGAAAAGGACTATACTGGAATAAACCACGTACCGGTGATCAGCCGAGTATGAAATTTTCTCTACTAGTAGAAGGAATACAAACCTAGCCACCTTTGGGCTTATCAAGACACTACACGGTGGTTGCCCATTTCCGTGCAAGTCCGAAAGTCAATGGTCACATATACCATATAACTGTATACTGCGCCACTCCGCGCTTGGTCACTACCAGATACCTCTCCGTGCCGGGCAGGCCACATTTCAGTCCTAAAACAATTATATTATTTACACAAAATCCTTTATCGAAGGAATAGATCGTTCTGAGTTGACCTTTAAATAAGATGATTTATTCATCACTTTTAATTCAATTGATCCTTGGGAGTTGTCGGAGTTTTGAATTTAAATTCATTTTCAAACCCTTAACCGTAGTAAAGTTTTACATATATTGTTCACTTATTTTTCATTGAGCGAGGAAGCAAAACCCTTATGCTTCTAGACTAAGTTCCCTAAGGTTTTGATAAGTTTCAGATGATTGATCTCTTCCGAGAAATTTTGAATAATTTAGAAAGTATCCTTGGGAACTATGTCTATTTTTAAATGATTTTTAGAGGTACGAAATATTAAATATTTACGGTCTCACAATATTTTTAAGAAGGGTTCAATGAATTGATAAAACCTTAAGTACAAAATGTTTCTCAATAAGGTTCAATGAATTGATAAAAATCTTAATTAAATACTTAAGACATGATTTGACATCTTATAATTTTCCTTCGAATGGTTATATGCGTTTTAGACAGAGTAAATTGATTTAAAAACTTTTCAATATCTCTTTAAGTATTTTCCGGATATTTTAGTAACTCTTTAGGTATTACTTATAAATATATAATCAAATAGGATATCCCTTGAGTGAATATTCAATTATCTCTTATAGTTATAAATCAAATCTCAATCGTTCGCTTAATATGTATGTTACGCGAAAGTACTTTGTTTATTGAAATAGAAATCTTCCGCATCCGACTCATTCCAAAATTAAATCGATTTAAAATATCTTCGACTCCCACTATCTTGTATTAAAATTTCGCTTCAATTTATCATACTCGTATAAAACGAAGTTTGTTTTCATAAGCAATCGCATAATTTGAATGTATTGATATCATAGACAAGCATATATTTTCAAACTGTAAATCATGGCATCAATATCACAACAGTATATATAGCATGGATAATTTGTGATAGGGTTTCGTAAACTTGCCTGATGTCCAAGCTCTACCTTGATGTATCCCTCTCGGTCCTGGAACCTCTACCAAGATATAATATAACCTCGTTTAGTCGGGTTAACCAATGATCGACTTATTCTAAGTAGACTCACTCTACCCGATCTTCACTCTCTCGGGTTCATTTAACATACGACATCTCACACCTCGTTACTGTCCATTTAAAATCTCGTTCAACACACCTATGTGTTCTTCTTACAATCCTTAACAACTCTCGTGTTTTGATCATCTCCAATTTATATTATTAACTTGGCCAAAACGGGCGGTCAAAGTAGTACTTCCATAGTTGACTTTTCACTGAATTACTATTACGCGACTTGCACGCTAGCATTTTTAATAAATCAAAAAAATAAGATTTAAATGCGAAACCACCTCAAGGACTTCTTGAGTGTTTTTTGATAATTATCACAAAATTTTCGATTAGAAAATATGAAATTAAATAGGTGAAAACATTTCCAAAGTTCGGTCGACTATGGAGTTCTACTATTCACGCTAGTTTTACTAAAACGCTCATAACACACAAACCGTTAAATCAATCGACACGCTGTCTTTGCATGCACGATATAGATAACTTCTACTTTCTAATAAAAACAAACTCTGTCCTTTTTAGAAAACAAATTTACCAGATTTAATCAAAACAGTGCAGTAGCTAGGCAGTGGGTACGCGTCGTGTAGCATTACCGCGCGACTTTGGTTCCAATATTTTTATAAAATTGGAAAATTAATATTTTAATGAAATTCTTTTTGGGTCTTCTTCCTTACTGTAATATCCAGTTACCATGATTTTTCCATAGTCAAATTATAATTTATAGGGTTCCAAAATCATCAAACAACTCCACAATCCGTAACTGTATTCTCACATAAATGCTTTTCACTAAATCGGCCATAACTCCTAAACCGTAAATTGCCTCGTGATGTTTTTTATATGTACCGAAACTATAAAAAAATATCTATATTTTAATGTCTAGTGTTTCACACTTTACAGATTATTTGATGGCCGAATTCTCTGCACAAACCAGAACATGTGTAACAACTTCACTACTTAACAACCACAACAAGATCTTGCCATTTCCACTACTTGTAACCAACATCAACACATATAATCTTCAAGATTCACTCATCTACTCATTCTTTACATCATCTAGTGTAACATCCAAGAAACACATCTCATAATCTTTAAAGCTTAACAAGATTTAAACATATAAACCTTAAGCATTCATAATCTCTTAAATCTTGAAACCATATAACAATAATCCTTAAAATCCAACCATAAAATATTTAAGGGTGAAGAGTTATACCTTCTTGGATCCTTAGAACACCTAGGAGGAGTGTATTAATCTTGTAGAAGATTGATCTATCCCTAACAAGCCTTAGACTAACAAGAGAAATCAAGAAAACGAGTTAGTAAAATTCGGAGTTACTATTCAGCATCTCCTTCAAACATTTTTATAAAATTGAAAACAAATTATTTGAGTCCAAAATTTGGTATGAAGCGTACCTATGATATGGAGCAGCTACGGTTAAAATTTCATGATATTTGAGTGGGTAGATATTAAGTTATGAATTTTTATTTCTTAGGGGTTCTTGGAAATTCGGAAATGGAGAAGGATGGAGAGAATGACTTTCTTTTGCTTGGCTCTTGAAAGTGTGTTAGGTTATAAGTATACATATGTGGATATATGTATAAGAGCTGCACTTGGACAAGAAATAATAGAAGTATGGCTTGTGATTGTGTGTTGAATGAGAGAAATATGGAGGTATGGTGCATGTACTCCTTGTCTCCCCCTTTACTATTCACAACATTATTCTAGTTTGATTGACTAACTACTAGTTACACTTCTAACTACTAGTTGGGTGTAGGATTATGCATGACCAACTTGCATGGCTTCCAATTACTTCCTCATTTAATTATCGTTCATGCACTTGTCGTTTTATTCCGATAGTTTTTCCGTAGAACATTTCGTTTCGCAAGGATTTCGTTTATCGTCTATAATCCTTTAATCACTTCCATTCCTTTCTCTTGAACTTAATAATATCTTGATGAGATGTTTATTTAACGTAGTATTCCCGGTTCTACACCATTCTTTACGGATTCTAAAACACGTATTATGGGTGGGAATCTTCGAATTTCGACGGCTTTTGCATTCACTTATTTCGCTCGTTAAACCAGAATACGTTCTCGGATTCTGAAGATTCCACTATTCATTTATGGTGAACTCAAAATTTTTGCATAATCACATCCAATTATTATTCACTAAAATTTTAAAATATTACAAAATTTAGGGTTCTTACATAAGTTCTTTATCAACAAAGAGCCTAGGAATTTTGTAGCAAAATATTCTTAATTTTAATATAGAATTAAGTGAGTTTTGAAGATTTGTGTTCTTTATTTTCTGCAAGCTTAATTTCTGCATGAACACATTTTCTCTACAAGATTTAATTTACTTTTTTCAACCATAAACATTCAAGAAAAGCTCAAAAACAGTAAAACACATTCACCTCCCCTCTACGTGTTATTCATTTCCTAACAAATGGTATCAGAGCAAAATCTGAAAGTAAACAGATTTAAGATCTTGGAAGAATGAATACATAGAAAATCAGTAGCACCAAAATTCCTACCTTTGACAAAGCTAACTACACTCTTTGGAAAAAGAAATGATGTTATTTATCAGGATGGCCAATCCACTCTATATTCAGATTCTCAAGAATGGGCCCTTCACTCCCATGGTTAGAGTTGAAGAATCAACATATGGTGATATGGTCATTCCAGCTTATTATGCTCCAAAATATCCTTATGAGTATTCTGAGCCTGAAAAAGAGAAAGTTTTCCTGGATAGTGGCTTGCAATTGATATTGATTGAGTCACTTGACAATATGATGTACAACAACATTGGCAATTGTGACACTGCCAAGCAAATATGAGAAAAGATTGAGATACTCTGTGAGGGAACTGAGGAAGTTAGATCTAATCGAAGAAGGATACTGATTTCACAGTATGAGGGCTTCATGGACAAGCCAAAGGAAAGTATAATAGATGTGTTTGAAAGGTTTAACAAGCTGATAAATGATTTACAGCTCCATAAAAAATACTATGAAGTTGAAGAAGTGAACCTGAAGTTCTTGCTTACTCTCCCTGACCATTTGGAACAGAAAATGTCAGCAATCAGGGAAGGGAGAGACTTGAGTAGGATAACACTGGAAGTTCTGTATGGAATTCTTAAAACATATGAACTTGAAATGATTCAGAGAAAATCATTGAGATCTGGCCAAGGACATATTGTAGATGGCTCAAGTGCCTTAATTGTCAATGAAAGCCAAATATCTACTGATGAGCCAAGATCTCAAACTCCAGTTGCCTCGACAAGTGAGCAAAGAATAAATGATTCACAGGAACAAGTCATTCTGGAATTGGAAGAAGATGAGTTCTACACTCTTGATGAACTGGATGAACTAGATCAGTCAGTGGCCTATCTGGCTAGAAAATTCTCTAACATTAGAGTAAAGAAGCCAAGATACCTCAAGGGTAAAGGATAGTCTTTCAACAAAGATAACAGCTGGAAAGGAAAAGGGAAGTACACTTCTGAAAGCAAAACTGGCTACAAAACTGGATCTGTTGACAGATCTAAGATAAGGTGCTTCAACTGTGATGAGTTAGGCCATTTTGCTACAGAATGAAGGAAACCTAAGAAAGCAAAGAAGAATAAATCTTATCTTAAACTTGAAGCAAAATATGAAGCTCTTCTAAAGAAACAGCAAAGCAAAGCTTATATTGCAGAGGGCAAAAGTTGGGATGATTTTGAAATGATGAAGATGAAGAATTTGGAAATTATGCATTCATGGCCTTGGAGCAAGGAGAATCATCCTCATCTAAATCACAGGTACCAACTCTTACCATAATTGATTTAAATGTGAATCAATATAAGGAAACTGTAGAGAAGATGAACACATAAATGTTTCACATCTACACAAGTATGGTTGCTGCTAATGAAGAAGTTAGCAGATTAACAAAGATAAATGAGAAGCTTGAAAGTGAGAAGCATGAAACTGAATTGTTGATGGTGGAGTTTGAAACTTTAAAACAAGAAAATGCATATTTAAAGAACAAGCTCAAGTGTGCAAGTGAAATTGAAGCAGTACTAAGGGAGAAGCTGGAAAAGAATGAAGTGAAGCTAAAATCTTTCAGAAATTCATCTGAACTGGTTGGACAGTACCATGATAAAAACAAGCCATATGCAAACATTGTTATTGGCCTTGACTATGATGCTATGAATGAAAAAAAGAAGACTGTAGGTGACAAAGGGAAATCAAAGAAAACTGAAATGCTCCAACCTTTTTGAAAGAGGTTAATGCACCTATATTCAAAGCATGTGAAGTCAACTTCAGTGAAGAAGAATTGATTATTAAGCAAGAAATTGATAATGAGCACAAAGAGAAGAAAGCTGAAGAATCAACTCAGTCTTCCAATACTGAAGAGAAGCTCATGGACAAACAAAGTCCCAAGACACCTGTTAAAGAAACCAAAACTGAAAATGCAAGAAAGAAAAAGAAAAATAGAAATGGAAAAATAGGGATAAAAAAAGCAACAATTTTGCTTATGTTGCAGATGCTCCAAGAAAGAAATGTGAAAAATATGGCTTTGTGAATCACCTAACTCACCTTTTTTAAAATGCAGTTAGCAAGCCAACTGAAGGAGCCTGCAAATACAATGAAGCAAATGCAAGTAATCCCTACTCCTTCTATGACAAGTTTGACTGCATTCCTTGCAACTTAAAAGAGATGAAAAGTTATCACAAACTGAGAGTTAACCTCAAAGAAATAAAAATTGGGTCTACAACAGAAATGGAAAATGCTCAACAGTTAATGAACTCTATTTTATATGAAACTACTCATTCTACTTCTGCTAAATCAGTTAACAAGAAGAAAAATACCCAACACTGCTTGGGTTGCTAAACACACTTAAAACTCATTGTGTGCAGGGCAAAGTGAAGAAAGTCATCTGGATCATAGATAATGGATGTTTTAGGCATATGACAGGTGATAAAGCCCTGCAATCACAGTTTGAGGAGAAAGCTGGCCCCTTGGTGACCTTTGGAGACAACAGCAAAGGATTCACAATGGGATATGGCAAGATCGTTTCTGAGAATGTTGTCATTGATGATGTAGCACTAGTAGCTGGTCTTGAGGTGAATCTTCTAAGTATTAGCCAATTTGTAGAAAAAGGTTTTGAAGTCTTATTCAACAAAGAAGAATGTACTTTTATCAGCAAGGAAATTGGTGAAGTTACTCTGAAAGGAGAAAGGAAAGGAAGCTTGTTTGTTGCAGACTTGGACTCAACAAATAAGGATGGTATTTGTTACTTCTACACCAAGGCATCAGAAGAACAAAGCAAGCTTTGGCATAAAAAGTTGTTTCACTTGAATTTCAAGGCAATTAACACCTTGGTCAAAAAGGAGTTAGTAAGAGATATGCCCAAACTGAAATTTGCTCAAGTTGAATTTTGTGAAGCTTGTCAGAAAGGAAAAATGAAAAGATCAAGTCACAAGTCAAAAACTGTGAACTCTATAAGTGCACCATTGCAGCTCATTCACATGGACCTGTTTGGTCCAGTAAATGTCTTATCTATTTCAAGGAACAAATATGCACTTGTGATGGTGGATGTTTTCTCAAGATACACTTGGGTAGAGTTCATGTACTCTAAAGATGAAAGTTCACACATCATAATTGAGCACATCAAGAAGATAGAAAAACAGGCTGAAGATTACAACTGTATGAAAAGACTGAGAAGTGATAATGGAATAGAATTCAAAAATGTTACCTTGAGTAAATTCTACAAAAGTAAAGGCATTGTTCAAGAATTCTCAGCTGCTAGAATACCTCGACAAAATGGAGTAGTTGAAGGGAAGAACTGAACATTAGTTGAAGCTGCTAGAACAATGTTACAAGATGCCAAGTTGTCAACAAGTTTCTGGGAAGAGGCTGTTAACACTGCATGTTATACTCAGAACAGATATCTCATCAACAAGGCATATGGAAAATCACCTTACTCAATCATTTCTAAAAGAAAGCCTACCGTAAAACATCTTCACGTGTTGGAAGAAAGTGTTACATTTTGAAAGACAACTCTGAATATGTGGGAAAATTTGACTCAAAAGTCTTTGAAGCAATTTTTCTGGGATATTTGTTGAGTGGCATTTATGACACCTATTTATGCTATAATAAGCTTTGAGTTGGTGTATTTGTACTCAAGTTATTTGTGTTTTAACGTGTTTTCAAGTATTTTTTCATTTCAGGTTTTACTTCATGAATCAGGTGAATTATCATTGTTTTGATGCTAATATGGTGTTTAGAAAGAACTGGAATAAAAGCTGGGAAGATTGGCTCGAAGCTGCAAGGAATAAAGAAGAAGAAAAAATAAAGTTTTGGCAGAAGGCACGCGTGCCCGCGCTGGTGTTGCGCGCGGCCGCGTCGGGGAAAAGAAAGTCAGCGCGCCCGCGCTGGTGAAGCGCGCGGCCACACTGGGTCAGGATAAACAAATCCTGATTCTTTTGCAATTCGAATTTTGGACTCCTGGGATGCATGGGCTGCTATATAAACATAACTTAGGTCATTTTTTAAGAAAATTGGAGAGATTCAGAGTTTTCAAGACATCAAGGAGGGAGAAGACGACAAGAGACCTTTTGGCACAATTCAACAAAGGCGAAGATGATCTAGTTTATTCTTGTGAATCTTTATCTTGAGTTGTAATTTGGATGCTTGTTTTTTGTTTTGCTGAACCTATATTCTTGTGTGTACTTGGTTTTATTTATTCGTATAAAGACCACGTTTACTATATCATGTTTTCATTGGAACCCACGTTGATGATGAGTTCGATTATGGGCTAAACGTTATCGTGGGGTTCTAGCGGATTTATTTATGGATTTCTTTAGTTAAATTGTTTGATGCCTTAGTATGTGGTGATTGTATGATATCCTAGTATTGGTTGTGCGTATTCGTCTTGTGAGCGTCGCGAACTTATAAGATAGCGTGTTAATTCATAATGAAACAAAAGTGAATTTAAGGATTTAGAACTTGCCATGCTAGCATAGGTTTATGTATTGTTATGCATGATTCTTAGGTAATTTTAACCATCTTACTTGCCCTGTGTAATCAAGATAGATAACTTGTGCTTAAACCGTTATGTTATCAAATTCTATAGACATATAGGGTCTCAATATAATTGGTGCCTATTCAGCTTCTATCTCTTTTGTGGATGTCTGGTAGAATGGTACTCGTGCAACGAAAGTTGGCGTTTATCAGTTTCATGTTGTCTGATTAGAATCATCACCATTACATGCTAAGGTTGAGAATAATAAGGCTATTGAATGAAGTACTTAATGAAGTTAGAATCCTATGTCTGTCATATATATCAACTCAATCTATTTTATTCTCGTAGTTATAATAGTTAGTGTAATTATTAGTATAAACATTCTCAATTTGTTATCGTCTTAGCATTGAATAATAACCATACATTGTTGCTTAGGTGCATAATTTAGATAGTTAACCAATACAGTCTCTATGGGATCGAATCTGATTTATATCTTATACTACTTGCGAACTCGTATACTTGCGTGTAATATTAGCGCGTGTTTAGTGACTAACAAGTTTTTGGCACCGCTGCCGGGGACTGCAGTGTTAATTACTAGTTTATGTGCTTTCCATCAGTGGTCATTAAAGTTCATTGACTCGGACATTGTTACTTATTTGTTTCCTTGTTTTATTTTAGGTGATCTAGCGAGGGTGTATGCATACGCGTTCGCGTACTCGTAAGAGAACACTAGATAAAGCCGAGGAAGAACTTGTGGTAGTTCGTAGAGAAGTTTTTGAGGAAGAAAAGAAGGTAGAAGAAGAAGAGAAAGTTGAAGAGCCAATTGTAGTAGCTATGGGTGATCAAGCAGAAAATCCGAAGGCTTTGATGGAGTATTCTAAGCCTAAGATTAATGACATTCAGTCCAGCATCATTAGACCAACCATCGCGGCTAACACTTTTGAGATCAAGTCAAGCACGATCCAGATGATACAGAACTCAGTTCAGTTTGGGGGTTCTCCTACCGAAGACCCCAACATGCACATCAGGGATTTCATCGAGATCTGCGACACTTTCAAGTTCAATGGTGTGACTGGAGATTCTATCAAGCTGCGACTCTTCCCATTCTCTTTGAGGGACAAAGCTAAGTGCTGGTTATACTCTCTACCGGCAGGGTCTATCATAACTTGGGAAGATCTTGCTCAAACGTTTCTCACTAAATTTTTTCCCATGGCGAAGACTGCAGCAATCAGGAATGCTCTTACCCAGTTCACGCAACAAACTGGAGAATCTCTGTGTGAGGCTTGGGATCGATATAAGGAGATGCTAAGGAAGTGCCCACACCATGACATGCCTGATTGGATGAATATCAACTGTTTCTACAATGGATTGGGTCCTACTTCTAGGCCCATGCTTGATGCAGCATCAGGAAGAGCCTTGTGGGCTAAGAGCTACGATGAACTTAAGTAAGCTCTTAGTTCATGATTGAGAAGTAGTATAAATTGGAAATCTTGAGATGTTGGGGCTGTTGTAGTAGTGTATGGATGGATTTTGGTTGTAGTAATGATTGTGGATTGATTTAGAGTAGTATAAAATTTGGTAATCGCGTAAATATAGCCGTCGTAATGCCCGATTTATTTTAGACTATTTTTGTTCTTAACATCAGGACCCGTGAACTCACTGTTAGGTTTTGACCATTGCCATGATTAGATATTTCATGTTACGAGCTTCATTTTGATATGTGGTTCGCTTGAATCCGATGTACGGTTTAGGAGAAACGACCGTTTTAAGTAACAGCATATCGTGACCGAACCATTACCCCTCACCTTACTTTGAAACCTTGGTTAAGGCCCTTAAATGACTAATTGGAATATGAAACAATTATGTAAAGTGGATTAGGCAGTTGGTAGGGTACTCGCGAAAGAATTGCCTTCAAATTCCTAATGGTTAATTTATTAAAAATGGTGGAGCCGAGGGTACTTGAGTGACCTAAGTGAATCGTTAAGCGCGAAAGCGAACGTTAGGGTCTAATTGGTTAAAGTATAGATTCATAAGCGACTTTGGTTTAATTCCAACTTATATGATGTTTATAGGTTACCAGACTCGTCCCAGGCCTTTTATCACCCCCATTCACTCAGGCAAGTTTTCTACCCGTTATACTGTTGTTGTGATGTAAATATATGTAAATGCATTATCTTGTGATAGATGCATGATGGTTAATTAGCAAATCTTGCAATATATTGGAGCATGCTGATATGGTTTATATACATGTCTGTTTCGTAATCTTGATATCTATCTGTTGATTCCAATGCTTATAATTGCATAATACCTATGCTAGAGATAAGCTGTAGTTGCGTATACCCTTAGTATAGGGGACCCAAAGGTGAACATTTTCTAAAACTGGGAGTCGATGTTCCCGAGTATATTATATATATTATATATATATATGGATATAGTTTTCAAAACTATTAATCAAATAAGGTTTATTCGATAACTTTATTTTTATTAATGAATATTACTTTGAATATTCATTCGAGGACTTATGACTCGGTTTATTTTATTTCATGAATATTATCTTGAATATTCATTCGAGGACTTATGACTCTGTTTATTCTATTTAATGAATATTATTTTGAATATTCATTCGAGGACTTATGACTCCGCTTATTTACTAAATAATATTCTTTATTTTATTAAAGAATAATGTTTCGATAATCAAACTTATTTTCGATTATTCAAATAAAGATCGTACTTTCGTATAAGTATATCTTTGGTTATTTATTATTCATTTCAAGTATGAGTTTTAAAACTTCTACTTCAAATTATTTTTATAAAGATTATCCTTATGGGAATATTATTTAGATAATAATATTCAGATATTTTCTAATATATCGGGATTGATTTATTTCATTAAATCAGTATTACTCCAAACATTCTTAAAAATATTTTCGAGTCTTCAAAATGATTTTTAAAAGTTAGAGCGGATCCCAAAACTCATTTTGATATTTAAGATCTTCCTTTCGAAGGGGATTTAAATACTCGCTCAAAACCTGAGGGATCCGACTCAGTGGTGTATTTTACATTCGCAACGAGGTTGCTGTTTTGAGAAAATATCTTGATTACTTGCCCATCGTTCGGGAAGTAAGTTCATCTATTTGAGTCGGCATAAGCAACATGGGCTCAGTGGGCGTCCATGAAAGTGTAAGTGGCTCAGTGGGAGTCCATCAAATGCGTAAATGGCTGAGTGGCAGTCCAGGATAAGGTCCTATTGCAGGCAGGGTGATGACCAGTGGGGAATTCGTCCATCTACTAGTAGAAAAGGTTACTTATTGGTATGTTTGCCTGATCAACAAGATATCAGGTTTATGCCAAGGTTTTCTCCTTTCCAAAATTCATTGGATATTGCAACTCTGTTTATAATTTTCATAACAGAGGTTTTCAAGGAGTGTATGAAATGTATATATATATATAGGTGTATATATATATCGGGACTTAATGAAGTATCTCGTAACTTCATTTCTTTCAAATGATATTTTAAGGATTGAATCTATTCAAATCTTATCTTGTAGTCTCATCTATGTGATGAACTTTTAAAACGGATTATACCTTGAACGGTGGTAGTGCAAGTAGTATTCGGAAAAGATATAAGTATATTGGAGTATCTTGTAACTTCATCTTTTGAACTTATATCTAGTAAATGATTATCTTATGCATGTCAAAGATTTTCAGAAAAACGTTGAGACAAGGTTAGATATATGAGATCACCTTGCACAATATTTTTATACAGTTATAAAGTGGAACTCTGTGTATATTATACATGTCAGAGGATTTCAAAGATTGTGAAAAGTATATATGTATGTATATACTGAATATTTTGCGACTTGGTCGCGTTAAGATATCAACTTGGTTCATTTTTTCTTAACCAAGACTTTCTTGAGTACTATGAGAATGCTCATATATTGTAAATTATTATACATACTATTTCGGTGGGCTTGTTGCTCACCCTTGCTTTCTTCTTTCATCACACAACATCATATAGACAAGATGAACAGGACCAAGCTCCCAATTCGCGAGCGGATAGGAAATGTTCCGCAGTTTCCTATAGGCGTTGATGTCGCTGTAGCTGAGGTAGGAACTACCAATAGGCTAGGCTTTCAACTTTTGATGTACCAGACTTATGTATCTTTATGAATTGTAATAATGGCAAAGAATATGTAAATTTATTCAGAAACCCTTTTGAGGTGTAATGACTTATAATTGTGGAATAAAATGACTTGTGTTATTTTTGGATATTCATCTCTGAGACTATAACTTGTGGTGTGTGTGTTTATTGTGGGGTCATAGTACAGAGTAGTTGATTGTTTTTTAAGACTGGGTGTTATTAAGGGAAATGGAACTCGTGACAACCCGGATCCCCGACCCCGGATTTGGGGGTGTTACACCGACTGTTCTATTACATATCCGAGATGTATTGTGGAGGATGTCTTGGTCAAGGTGGATAAACTCATCTTCCCTGCTGATTTCGTTATTCTTGATTTTGAGGAGGATAAAAAGATTCTCATAATCTTGGGAAGGCCTTTCTTGGCAACTGGTCGAACCTTGATTGATGTGCAGAAGGGTGAGCTTACAATACGAGTGTTGGATCAGGATGTGACTTTCAATGTGTTCAATGCTATGAAATTTCCTACTGATAATGAGGAGTGCTTAAAAGTCGAGTTGGTCGATTCTGTGATCACATCGGAACTTGATCAAATGCTAAGGTCTGATGCCTTAGAAAAAGCCTTGTTGGGAAATTCAGACAGTTAGATGACGAAGGTGATGAGCAACTGCAGTATTTGAATGCTTTTCCCTGGAAAAGGAAGATTGATATGCCTTTTGAATATCTTGGAATGGAATAATTGAGCAAGGCTCCTAAAGGCCTCAAGCCTTCTATTGAGGAAGCTCCCACTCTTGAGCTTAAGCCTTTACCTGAACATTTGAGGTATGCTTTTTTAGGTGATGCATCTACTCTGCCTGTTATTATTGTATCTGACCTTTCAGGTAGCAATGAGGAAAAGCTTTTGAGAATTCTGAGAGAGTTCAAATCGGCAATTGGATGGACTATAGCAGATATCAAGGGAATCAGCCCTTCTTACTGCATACATAAAATTTTGCTAGAAGAAGGTAGCAAAGCTACAGTCGAGCAGCAAAGAAGACTTAATCCAATCATGAAGGAAGTAGTACAGAAGGAAATTCTGAAGTGGCTAGATGCAGGGATCATTTATCCCATCACTGACAGTTCATGGGTAAGCCCGGTTTAATGTGTACCAAAGAAAGGTGGTATTAATGTGATAGTAAATGAGAAGAATGAGCTTATTCCTACACGGACAGTCACAGGGTGGAGAGTCTGTATGGACTACAGGAAGCTAAACAAGGCCACTAGGAAGAATCACTTTCCCATGCCCTTCATTGATCAGATGCTTGACAGGTTGGCTGGTCATGAGTACTATTGTCTTCTGGATGGGTATTCGGGTTATAATCAGATTTGTATCGCTCCAGAAGATCAGGAGAAAACTACCTTCACTTGTCCATTCGGTACATTCGCCTTTAGATGAGTTTCTTTTGGTCTGTGTGGTGCATTAGCCACATTTACACGATGTATGATGGCCATCTTTTCCGACTGGATTGGCCAGAATGTGAAAGTGTTCATGGACGACTTCTCAGTCTTTGGTGATTCTTTTGATGAATGCTTGCAAAATCTCGGACATGTTCTCAAGAGGTGGGTTGAAACCAATTTAGTTCTCAATTGGGAGAAATGTCATTTTATGGTGTGTCAAGGCATAATTCTCGGGCACAAGGTTTCTAGTAAGGGTGTTGAGGTGGATAAAGCCAAGGTGGGGGTCATTGAGAATATTCCCCCACCTATTTCTATCAAGGTAATTCGCAGTTTTCTTGGTCACGCGGGTTTCTACAGGCGTTTCATCAAGGACTTCTCGAAAATTTCAAAGCCATTGTGTATTTTACTAGAGAAAGATGTTCCTTTTAAATTTGATGACGAGTGTCTTGCAGCATTTGAGACATTGAAGAAGAGTCTAATCACGGCACCTGTCATAACCGCACCTGATTGGAATGAGCCTTTTGAGATGATGTGCGATGCAAGTGATTATGCAGTTGGAGCAGTTCTTGGGCAGAGGAAGAACAACATATTTCATGTGATCTACTATGCTAGTTAGACTCTCAACGGTGCTCAACTGAATTATACTACTATGGAGAAATAACTTTTGGCTATTGTCTACGGTTTTGAGAAATTTCGATCTTATCTGCTTGGGACTAAGGTGACAGTGTTCATTGATCACGCTGCAATTCGATATCTCATCTTGAAGAAGGACTCGAAGCCTAGATTGATTCGATGGGTTCTTTTGCTCCAAGAATTTGAACTAGAGATTAAGGACAGAAAAGGAACTGAAAATCAAGTTGCTGATCATCTCTCGCGTTTAGAGAATCCTAATGCTACTTCATTGGATAAGACATTGATAAATGAGTCTTTTTTCGACGAGCAGCTATTTGGAGTGCAAGAAGAAGAGCCATGGTTTATAGACATTATGAACTACCTTGTGAGTAACATCATGCCTCCCGACTTATCTTATGCTCAAAGGAAAAAGTTTCTACATGAAGTAAAGTGGTTTATGTGGGATGAGCTGTTTCTTTTTCGCCAGGGAGCTGACCAAATCATCAGGAGGTGTATTCCTTAAAGCGAAACGGGGGGGGGGGGATCTTGCGAGATTGCCACTCAACGGCTTATGAAGGACATTATGGTGGAGAAAAGACAGCAGCTCGTGTTCTTCAAGCCGGTTTCTTTTGGCCAACATTATTTAAAAATGCGCATCAGTTCATTTTGAAATGTGATCGATGTCAACGTGTGGGTAATATGACTAAAAAGGATGAGATGCCTCTTAATGTGCTTCTCAAGGTTGAGGTCTTCGATGTTTGGGGAATTGACTTCATGGGGCCATTTGTCTCGTCTTGCAACAATCAGTATATTTTGTTGGCAGTTGATTACGTGTCAAAATGGGTTAAAGTTAAGGCATTTCCAACGAACGATGCGAAAGTGGTGCTTAATTTTCTTCACAAGCAGATATTCACAAGGTTTGGAACTCTAAGAGTCATAATCAGTGATGGGGGGTCGTACTTTTGCAATCGCAAATTTACTGCTATGATGAAAAGATACAATGTGAATTATCGCATTGCTACGGCTTATCATCCTCAGACAAATGGACAAGCTGAGGTATCTAACAGAGAGATAAAGCACATTTTAGAGAAAGTGGTATGTCCATTAATGAAGGATTGGTCTTTGAAGCTTGATGAAGCTGTTTGGGCATATAGAACAGCATATAAAACCCCATTGGGAATGTCTCTGTTTCAGTTGGTTTATGGAAAGGGGTGTCATTTGCCCTTGGAGCTCGAGCATAAAGCATACTGGGCTTTAAAGAAATTGAATCTGGACTTGGATGCAGCTAGAAAAAAGAGGATGTTTGAATTGAATGAACTCGACGAATTTCGACTTCAAGCTTACGAGAACAACAAAATGTACAAGGATAAAGTCAAGAGGTGGCACGATCGGGGTCTAGTCCTCAAGAAATTTGTGCCAGGGCAACAATTTCTTTTATTCAACTCTCGTCTCCGTCTTTTTCCTGGAAAGTTGAAGTCAACATGGTCAGGTCCTTTCATAATCAAAACCGTGTTTCCACATGGAGCGGTGGAAATTTTTGAGAATGATCCGGGCCAAGCGTTTAAGGTAAATGGTCAGAGATTGAAGCATTATTATGGTGGCATGGCAAACCGCGAGGTGGTTGGTGCCGTTTTATTGTCCACTTGATCTCGAGATTCTACGTCAAGCTAACGACGTAAAAGAAGTGCTTCTTGGGAGGCAATCCAAGTTTGTTATACAATAGTAGGTAGAGGAAGCAAGAAGAAAGGGAAAAATCAGAAAAAAATCAGAAAAAGAAAAAAAATCAGGGCTAAGTAGAGAAGCTGGGCGCGCCCGCACTGATCTAGCGCGCTGTTCAAGCGCGCACCCGCGCTTGTTTTCCAGAAGTAGAGCATGCCCCCGCTGTCTCAGCGCGCGCCCACGCCGGGTCCCTGTTCAGAAAAAAATTAAGGCGGCAGTTTATCATGTAAAATCGGGATTTTAATTCCAAAATCAATTCTAACCCGATTTTTACTCTTCCACATCCCATAATTCCCTCTCCTAATCAATTCCATTATTCCCACGATTCCCATAATCAATTCCCACTTCTATTCCTTATCAAATTCACACCCCTCCACCTATAAATACATACGCTTATATACATCTTCTCCACCAATTCAAAAACTCTCAAACACATATTCTCTCTAAACACTTAAGTTTTTAGTCTCTCTTATTCAATCTCGATGGCACCCAAAAGGCAAAGAACTCAAGTTGGAAGCAGCACCACCGATTCATCATCTGCTGGTGGTTTAAGGCCCAGGTTCTCTACTCCTGAGGATGAGGAGGAGTATACGAGGCTTCTCTCGAAGCCTAATGCTAAGGAGAGAGGATTTATGACACCAGGAAAAGATGGTAGGCTGTTGGAGATGATGTTGGAGATGGGCTGGGTTCCTTTTTGTGAGGCTCCCGCTGCTGTGCCCATGAGTGTTGTGCGGGAGTTTTATGCCAATTCCAAGGCGGAGAAAGTTTAACGGTGGTGAGGGGGATGACTGTTGAGTACAGTGCTAAGGCTATCAGAACAGTAATTGAGCAGACTGCGAGGAAGGTGGGCCAGGACACTTGGAACGATAAGACTCCTGAGGACTTTGACTTGGATCTGATCGTTGCTACTCTCTGTGTGCCTGAGACTCATTGGAAGTTCAAGAGGGGCACTACTGATTACTCCACGTTCCCTACCTCATGCATGAACAGGTATGCACGGGCTTGGAACTCATTTATTTATGCTAACATCATGCCATCTTCGCATGTGCATGAGATTACTGTAGAGCGTACTCGTCTGCTATGGAGTATTCTTCAGGGTGATTACATTGATTTGGGGATGGTGATCTATTAGGGGATCTTGAGATTTTTGAGGGGAGGTACGACAGGTGCTATTCCTTATGCGTCCATTATGACGAAGTTGTGCGTGGCGGTTGGTGTTCATTGGCCCGCACATGAGCAGATGCAGCTTCCCAGTGCTCCTATCGATAGTTCTACACTGCACAGCATGCAAGAGTGGGGAGGAGGAAAGCCCGATCCAAAGGGGCTTGGTTATATGTTTGATCATCTGCCAGGAGGTGTGCCCCGCGATCAGATATATGCTGGAGGTACGCAGCAGGCAAGTCGAGCAGCTTGGAGAGCTCAGTATAGAGAGGAGGCCGGTCTATCACAGCAACAGCATAAGGAGGCAGCAGGAGCAGAGATGGGAGCTGGTTTGAGTTCGATGCAGTATAGGCTTCTTGCGAGGAGGATGGATGCGATGCACGACATCCACAGTTGGTTTGCACGCGATCTCACCTAGGCACTTGGGACTGCATTTAGAGCCACCGGAGTTGACATTCAGTGGCCAGTTTTTGGTGAGGATTCTGTGTATCCACCTCCAGACACACCTGACACTCCACCCGTTGAGGGTGATGATTCTGATTCAGAGTAGGTATGCCTAATTCCTTACTATTACCTTCACTGAGGACAGTGAATATTTTAAGTTTGGGGGTAGTAGTTTAAGGAATATATTTGTGTGAGTCTCATATAGTTTGCATGTTCATGATAGTTTTATTTCATATAGTTGCATATATTTTTCCTTGTAGTTTTATTTATTTTTTTGGTAGTTTTATGATAGTTTGTTCATGTAGTTTCATGCATTTACATTATATCATGATTCCCTTAGATAATTTTTCTGATTAATTGGTGATATTGGTGCTAGTGTAGTGATGTCGTATTTAGTAATGTTAAGTCTTATTGGATAGATTTGCATGCTAGAGGCATTTGTATTTCACTAAGTCTTATAGGTTGCTAGAGTGCTAGATCATAGTCATGATTTGTTGGTTTGTCGATGTTTAATCACTTGTTTATATTTATAATTTAGGGTATTCTTTTAATAATAAAAGACATGGATATTTAGAAATTGGAGATTTGGATTTCATTGCTAGTTGTGTGGCTAGGTGTCAAATGACTAGTAGCCGGCTCATATTTTTTTGAGTAGTCTAGGGTTGAATGAGATGGAGCGAAACGCACTTATTCAGAAATTGAGAAAAAAAAGAATAAGTGTTATGTATAATTGATCACGAGTAGGCTCTTTAGTACTCGAGTTATTAAGTTTTTAGGGACTTTGTGCCTAGTGACCTAAGGCGTTTATAGTCTGGGATCCGCTAACCTAACGCTCGCTACATGGGTACTATTGTATAAGTCTTTTGTGGACCTCACTCATTGCACGATCAAATAAGCATATTTGTGTTGTTTTGTTGTGAATAAAAGTGTGAATCCATGTTAACTCTGATATAAGAATTGAAGTGTTATAAGTTATTTTGAGTCTAGCTTTTATTCTATTTATAAACTTGCGATTGTTTTGATAAGTAGTGAGTTATGATTGTCGATCTAGTTGCAATAGTATATCTGTAAGCATTGCACACACGCACGTCTCTGATGTGTAGATTGATTTGTGAGATTTGACGGATCTTTATGGGAATAATTGTATTTGCTGAGGTGTTGCTAGTTTAATGGTTTAGTTATTCTTTGGAAATCGTTGCATTCATATTAGTTGCATTCATGCATTTTTATTTCTTGTTCTTTGAGTCTGTTTATGCTTGAGGACAAACATCGATTCAAGTTTGGGGGTATGTTAAGTGGCATTTATGACACTTATTTATGCTCTAATAAGCTTTGAGTTGGTTTATTTGTACTCAAGTTATTTGTGTTTTAACGTGTTTTCAAGTATTTTTGTATTTCGGGTTTTACTTCATGAATCAGGTGAATTGGCATTTTTTTTGATGCTAATATGGTGTTTAGGATGTGCTGGAATAAAAGCTTGGAAGATTGGCTTGAAGCTGCAAGGAATAAAGAAGAAGAAAAAGTAAAGTTTTGGCAGAAGGCAGGCGCGCCCTCGTCGGTGTTGCGCGCGGCCGTGCCGGGGGAACAGAAAATCAGCGCCCGCGCTGGTGAAGCGCGCGGCCAAGTTGGGTCGGGATAAACAAATCCTGATTCTTTTGCAATTCGAATTCTGGACTCCTGGGATACATGGACTGCTATATAAACATAACTTAGGTCGTTTTTCAAGAAAATTGGAGAGATTCGGAGTTTTTAAGACATCAAGGAGGGAGAAGACAACAAGAGACCTTTTGGCACAATTCAACAAAGGCGAAGACGATCTAATTTATTCTTGTGAATCTTTGTTTTGAGTTGTAATTTGGATGCTTGTTTCTTGTTTTGTTGAACCTATATTCTTGTGTGTACTTGGTTTTATTTATTCGTATAAAGACTACGTTTGCTATATCATGTTTTTATTGGAACCCACGTTGATGATGAGTTCGATTATGGGCTAAACATTATCGTGGAGTTCTAGCGGATTTATTTATGGATTTCTTTAGTTAAATTGTTTGATGCCTTAGTATGTGGTAATTGTATGATATCCTAGTATTGGTTGTGCGTATTCGTCTTGTGAGCGTCACGAACTTATAAGATAGCGTGTTAATTTTTAATGAAGCAAAAGTGAATTTAAGGATTTAGAACTTGCCATGCTAGCATAGGTTCATGTATTGTTATGCATGATTCGTAGGTACTTTTAACCATCTTACTTACCCTGTGTAATCAAGATAGATAACTTGTGCTTAAACCGTTATGTTGTCTAATTCTATAGACATATAGGGTCTTAATATAATTGGTGCCTATTCAGCTTTTATCTCTTTTGTGGATGTCTGGTAGAATGGTACTCGTGTAACGAAAGTTGGCGTTTATCAGTTTCTTGTTGTCTGATTAGAGTCATCACCATTACATGCTAAGGTTGAGAATAATAAGACTATTGAATGAAGTACTTAATGAAGTTAGAATCCCATGTCTGTCATATATATTAACTCAGTCTATCTTATTCTCGTAGTTATAATAGTTAGCGTAATTCTTAGTATAAATATTCTCAATTTGTTATCATCTTAGCATTGAATAATAACCATACATTATTGCTTAGGTTCGTAATTTAGATAGTTAACCAATACAGTCTCTGTGGGATCGAATCTGATTTATATCGTATACTACTTGCGAACTCGTATACTTGCGTGTAATATTAGCGCGTGTTTAGCGACTAACAATATTCACTGGAAAGAACAGCCTACAAAGTTTATGTGATTAATCAAAAGAAGATTATGGAAAGCACATATATGACTTTTGATGATGACAAGTGTCCAGGCTTGGAATGCTTTGATGATAATGAAGCTGAAGCCCTTGTATTTGAAAACCTCAACATTGATAGTGATTCAGATGGAGAAAATGATGATGATGCACAACAGATGATAAATGAAGAGACTACTCAACTGGAAAATCATGGAAGTGGAAGCTCATCTCAAACACCTGAATTTGATGGCACAAACTCAGGGGGAGAAAGAGAAGAAAGATCTAGCAGTCATACCAACAATGAAGAAAATGATGAAGGCACAAGTCAACAAACTCATACAAGGAAGTGGGATAGAAGTCATACTAGAGAAGTAATTATTGGTGATCCTACTGCTGGTGTGAGGACTAGAAGTGCAACTGCTAATGAGTGCCTACATGCATGTTTTCTGTCTCAAGTCGAGCCTAAGAAAATTGATGAAGTTTTATTGGATCTTGATTGGACATCTGCCATGCAGGAAGAGCTGAATCAGTTTAAAAGAACAAAGTTTGGAAATTGGTTCTTGCACCAAAGAATAGAAGCATAATTGGAACAAAATGGGTGTTTAGGAACAAGATGGATGAAAATGTTATAGTCACCGGAAACAAAGCAAGGTTGGTTGCAAAAGGCTACTCACAAGAGGAAGGAATTGATTATGATGAAACTTTTGCTCCAGTTGCAAGACTTGAAGCAATAAGAATCTTTCTCGCATTTGCTGCATATTCAAATTTTAAAGTGTATCAAATGGATGTCAAGAGTGCCTTCCTGAATGGTGAGCTAGAAGAAGAAGTTTATCTGCAACATCCACCTGGCTTTGAAGATCCAGAATTTCCAAATTTTGTGTACAAGTTACTCAAGGCTCTATATGGACTAAAACATGCACTTAGAGCTTGGTATGACACATTGTCAGAATTCCTTCTGAAGTATGGTTTTACTAGAGGTACCATAGACAAGACTATCTTCTACAAAAAACATGGTGAGGATATGATCCTATTTCAAATCTATGTGGATGATATTATCTTTGGTTTTACAAATGAGAAGCTTTGCCAAAGATTCTCCAAGCTTATGCAAAGTGAAGATGAAATGAGTATGATGGGGGGACATAATTACTTTATTGGACTTCAAGTCAGTCAAAGAAGTGATGGTATCTTCATCAGCCAAACTAAGTATGTCAAGGATTTATTGAAAAAGTCTGGTATGGTTTATTGTTCACCTGGATTTACACCTATGTCTACTGCAACAAAGTTGGATGAAGATAAAAAGGGCAAAAGTGTAGATATCTCAAGCTATAGAGGGATGATTGGATCATTGCTTTATTTAACAGCAAGTAGACCAGACATCATGTTTGCAACATGTCTATGTGCAAGATTTCAAGCCAATCCAAAAGAATCACATTTGATGGCTGTAAATAGGATTTTCAGATATTTGAAGGGAACTCCAAACTTGGGATTATGATATCCTAAGGGAACTGGTTTTGAAGCTGTTGGCTGCACAGATGCAGATTTTGCTGGATGCAGGGTTGACAGAAAGAGTACTAGTGGGAGCTGTCAATTTCTTGGACAAAGACTTGTATCCTGGTATAGCAAGAAACAGCAATCTGTATCAACTTCTACAGCTGAGGCTGAATACATAGGTGCAGGAAGTTATTGTGCTCAAGTGCTTTGGATTAGAAATCAGCTAATGGATTACTGCCTAGTGTTACACAAAATTCCTATCATGTGTGACAATACTAGTGCTATATCTATAGTGGCCAATCCAGTTAATCATTCTAGAACAAAGCACATTAATGTAAGGTACCATTTTATTAGAGAACATGCTACAAATGGTACCATTGAGCTCATTTTTGTTCCAACAGAAAAACAATTAGCTGACATTTTTACTAAATCTTTGGATGAAGCAACTTTCACTAGACTTGTAGGTGAGATCGGAATGCTTAATTCTTCATCCTAAGGCAAGAACTCAGCTAATGTGTTGCAGCAGACTAATTTCCAGTAAATCAAAATTAATTTGATTTAATTGGAAATTAACTGAAATATGAACTATAAATATTTCAGAAATCTCTGCATATTTATTCTTCAAAAATTCAAAATTCAACTTGGAATTTTTCAAATTCTAAGTAAACTGCTCAGTTGTTAATTTACATTCTTAATATGTAAAATTAACACAAGGCAAAATTACAAAAATCAAAAGTATATAGAGAACCGAGTTCTCGATAAGTCTAATTGACTTCTCGACAAGTCATTTTAAGACATCTCGAGTGAGTTCTCGACAAGTCAATTTACTGACTTCTCGAGCGACTTCTCGATAGGCTTAAAAAATGACTTATCGATAAGTCCTTGTAGAGTTCTCTAGTAGTGTTAATTCACAGAGTTCTCTACAAGTACAATTTCTGACTTATCAATAACACATAACTAAAATAATTTAATAATAATTATTTTGGTAAAATACTTTTGGAAAATTTATTCTAATTTTATTTTGAATTTATTCAAATAAAAGTTGGAATTAATTCAGTCCATTTTTTTGGACAAACTGGGTATTTATTTGACATCTCGATAAGTCAATTTTTAATTCTCTAAAAGAGTTATTTAAAATGACTTCTCGATATGTACTTCATTCCTTAAAATGACTTCTCGATAGAAAATTTCCAAACATCTATTTTTGAGTTCTCGACAAGTCATTTGCTTTTACTATAAATACCCAGACATCTCGATACATATGCATACTTACAACTTTCGAGATCTCAGTGACCTAGCTTTTGTAATAACTCAAATTTTTGAGACCCTGTAAAACGTTTAATGAATAGTAACCCTGACAGACGGGAAAAACTTTTGAGCCCACACTATATAGTGCATAAGAAAATGAGTTTCGGAATCGATATTACGACTATACGTACCAAATAAGTGTATGTAAACGCTATTAGTTTTCGAAGAAAATGAACTTTGAAAAATGACCGTAAATATGACTTATCAAGGACTACGGGAATCACAATATAATTACGAGATTAAAATCCTATGGATTTATATTCAATTAGGGTAAATAAAAATATAAGGACTAGAAACGAAAAGAATTACATTGCGAACCATTTACGAATAAGTATTGCGGAGAACGTTTAAGTAACCGAGCGAACGCGTAAACGATTAATTAAACGTAACGCACTAACTAAAACATGGTAAGGAAGTAACCATGGTTACTTCATCAAATAGTGAGCTAATCCTAGGATGACCAAGCTAGCTAGCAAATAGTGTGCTAAGGAGCTAACCTTGTAGTTTAGCTTGTAAGCTAGCAAGCTACCAAGATTTGTCCATGGATTTGGAGACAAGGAATAAACCTAAGCTATCCTAGGAAGAATAAAGATCAACTTGCAAAGATATCAAGTCACCTTCCAAGAAGCAACCTAGAAATCATCCAAGAGAAGCAACCAAGTGCTATAAATACCCCCCACTCCCATTTAGCTCCATTCGGCTATTTTGAAGAAAAAAGGGGAATTGCAATTCAAAACTCCAAGCTCTAGTTCTTGTATAATCACACAATTATTTCCCAAGCCTCCTAGCAACTAAACTAAGGTAAAAAAAATCTTTCATCTCTTTTTATCAAGGTTTGATGGGTGGAATAAATTCAAGAAACTCACTAGTGAATAGTGTGAATAGTAACCTCTATTTGGTTTCTTGATTTTAATGGTGGTTTTAGGTTCCAAAAATCATACCAAGCACTTCCAAGACTCCACCATCCTCAAGAACACATCTCAAGCTTTCAAGAAAGGTAAAAATCTTTGGCCTAACTTTATTTAAGGTTCATGTTTAAGATCCATTTAGTGGGTGTTAGTAAACCTAGCTTACTAAGTGTTGTTGATGAAATCTTGATGATTAAGTTGAGTAGATTTAAGGTTGGTTGTTGTTGCCTCTCAAGAACATCAGAACATGATGTTCTTGAGAGGAGTTTGTGTGTTGATGATGATATGATGATTGTTGGTGGTTGTGTTAATAGTTAAGGCGTAAACGAAACCCCGATCGTAAACGTAACTTCGTTAAAACCAACAAACCGTAACTTTAAGTTTCTGCAGAAAGTCTCGAAGTTTTAAACTGTATATTCTTGAGAAATAACCTTTTTTTAAGATAGACAATGTTATAAAGATCGTTTAGGCGCTTGAATTGCTTAATTCCGATTTACGGATCAAAAGTTATGATCGTTTTAGTAAAAGTGTTTTATGCGACAAAAACTGCTACGAATCATGAACTTTGAAAATATAAAGGATAGACTTAAGAGTATTCATAAATCATGAAATTTTTAAAGAGAGTAACATATGGAGTTTCATAACTGTCATAAAAATTTCAAGTGAAAATAATGATTTATCAATTTTATAAAAATGTCGGAGCCGAGATCGCGCGAGTAGAAACCGTAAGAATCCTTAAGCGGAGCCGACAACGATAATGAGAATGAACTCAAGATACTTAGGAAAATGAAGTGACCATAAAGTGTTTATGAATTAAAAGAAATGTTAAGGGTAGTATGAGTTGAGAGGGTGTATAATGAGTAGCGCTTGAGTGCGAGTTACCGTGAATTAGGACGGAACCTAACGAAATGAAATGTGTTTATGGTTATAGATTTTCGAGCGGAACCTAGAGCATCCTCCACCTCGAGATACCCAGGAAAGTTTACAAACCCAACTCCATTTTACTGTTGTGTTATGAAAGGATTGTTTTACTATCATCGCATAAACACCATGTTTGCCATGATACGTAGTTGTTGAATTTTCGCATAATATAGAGATGTTGTACGATAAGTATATATCGTGAAATGATTATTTCGCTTTAAGCGTGATGTATTGTATAAGACCGAGGGTCGGTCGGGGATTAAGATAAAACCCGGGAATCATTCCGGAGATATTATAGGACGGTTATACGTCCATAGTGGTACGTTTTAAAGGGACTCATCGTCCACTTACGAAACATTAAAACACCTCAAACTTTTAAAACGATTTCCTAATGAGCATATTCCCTCAACTATATTTTATTGATTCGGATATTAAATATTATATACGTATTCCTTTATTATAGGAGTAGTATACTTCAACATTTATTTATTTCAAACCCGATTAATCATTATAGATTATTAATTATGTAAACACAAACTAGTTGAGGAATACTATTTAAATAAATCTTCTAAAAGAATAACTCATTCAAGGTATGGTTAATATCAATTATCATTTAATTATTTATAGACTACTATTTAATTAATGATTATTTATTAAGGATTGTTATTGATTTAAAGATCATAGATCCTGATATACCTTTTGATTTAGAAGTATCATTCGAATAATTTTAGATCGTCAGCGAATATTATCCCGACTTATTATTATATTGAATATAGTTTCAAGAAGAAACTTTTCCCCTTATTAATTATCTGTTGACAACGGTCAACACACATCCCTAGTACTTCCTCCGAAATTCTCGGAAGTACGTATATACATATATATACACTTATATTTTAAAAAGATAAACTATCTCTATTAAAAAGCAAAACGCTTGGGGAACTTCGATGTGGTTCAAGTTCCCGAGATTGATAGAATTCTGTTGAAGGACAATGGAGGGGTAGACTCTGGTACTACGTGTGCTGGATGGGCTACCAAAGGTACCGCAGGTGAAGGTACTTTGTGTACTCAGGAACTTGTGAAGTATGTGTATACCCGAAAATGGGACACGTAGCCCGAATGCGGCCAGGGTGATACCCGAGAGATGACGGTATTCGTCCTTTTACTAGTAAAGAAGGTTACTTTCCGTAGGACGACTGATCATCATATGCGGTGGCTCTTGTGAGATGTCCAAAATCTTCCAATTGGAATTGATATGCAATACCGTAACCCAAGCCTAAGTGCTGGGATTACTATTAAGGTATTCGCAGGTTATAAAACCCCCTTAAAAGAATTGTTTTCATAAGAAGGTGTGGGACACCAAGAAATCTACTTTTAAATAAAACATATATATAATATATGATGTTATTATACAGTCATTTTCATACTGTACATTATATTGCTGAGCATCTTAGCTCACACTTGTTTTCTTAAATTGACACAACACAACAGTGAATCAAGATGCCTGCCATGAGAACCACAACCAGGAAATGGGTAGGAAATGGCCAGCTGTTCCGTAGATTGTTTGGTGCAGTACCTCAGGTAGTCGGAATAAGCTGGATTAGTTTTCAGTTGTTTATAGTTCGGCTTATTTATAAGTATGGTTTATGTAAAATAAGAAATAAGAAACGTATATTCGGCCGGTGGATTAACTTTAGTTAAAGGTCACCCCAGTAAGACTAATTACATTTGGGTTGTAATAAAATTTCTCTAGTAATGATGGTTCGTTTCCAAGACAATAACCTGTAGTGTGTATGTATTAAGTGTGGGGTCGTGAAGCGTGAGTATTTACATATCGTAGTGTGAGTTGTGTAAGTTTAGATAGCATGGCTTCCGAGACTCCTGACCCCGGGTTTTGGGGCGCCACAACTTTCAATCCAAAACCAATTTCTCTCTCATTTTTCATCTTTTCTCACAAAACTCTCTTACCCACTAAACTTCATATCTATATCAATGGCAGCCAATAATCTTGTACCTTTCATTCCCAAGGAAACCAATTTTCTGGCATTTCTAGATGCTAATCAAGCACCTGAAGTTTTTCAGTGCTTTGTTAAGTTCCTTTCCGAGACCTACTTTGTAGTTGCTCTAACTGCTAATCATGTGCTGTATTTAGATGTGCTAGGTGACTTCTGGTACACAGCAACAACCAGGACAATTGTGCATGAGAATCAGGCTACAACTATAGTGATAAACTGCACAATCAAAGGACAACAGGTGGAGATTCTTGAGGATGATGTCAGCAAAGCTTTGGGCATTCCTACTGACAAGCTAGTGGAGGCTCCAACTTAGGATGAGCTGCATGAGTTCATGGACTTCATCAATTATTCTGAGAGGATTAATCTGGCAAGCATGAACAAGAAGAACTTGAAGAGAGAATGGTCCTTCTTGTTTGACTCAGTGATCAGGGAATTTACTTGCAGAAAGTCTGGATTTGACAGCATATCCAGTATTGTTCGGAAGCTGGTCTACTCCATGGCTAACAACAAATAACTAAATGTAGGGAACTACATATTGGAGGAGCTAAGCACCAGGTTGACAATGCCTTTGGAGTCAAGAGGTAAGGAGATCCTTCTGCCTAGGTTTATGTCATCTTTAAATTATAAAGTAAATGACATACATATGCTAGAAGGTGTAAACATGATACTAATTGGCAATTGTAAGAAAGTATCCAAAATTCTATTTGGATCACTTCTTACTAATAATAAGGTTCCAGTAAGTCTTAAGTTAACACCTTTCATGATCGAAAGATTTAAGACTTATCATTAATCTATGCCAGACATGAGAAGTATTGGTAATCAGTCTAGCACAACTATGATCCCTGAACCTGTGGAAGTACAAACACGGGAACACCCACAGGGATCTTCCCAAGCTGCAACCATTTCTTCAAAATCTTTAGAAGCTAGGCAACCAACCACCTCATCTTCTCAAAAGGATAGGGTGAGTAATAAGAAGAGAAAGGGAGCAACCTTAACTGTTGTAACTGAGAGTGGTGAGGACATAGCAGAAAAAGAGTCACCTGTGGTCAAGAGATCCAAAAGGAGTAAGAAAATTGAGTTGACCACTCAAGCCACCTCTGCATCCTCCCCAACCAGATGCAGTTGTAAAAGCAACTGATAGTGAATCTGCACAACCTGCACAAGAAGTAATTCAAGTATATGGTAGGAGAAATAAGGAAGGCACACACTGTGAGGACACATCTCTTGAAGCTCCCTCATTCATTGAGGGGGAGCTGCCAACACTCACAACTGAGCAACAAATTCTTATGTCTAAAATTTCTTCTATTCTAATTCCAATTGAATATACTTCTCAAGTGCAACAAAAATCTAGTGACTTAGCTCAAGAAGCTTTGCTCACCACCCAGACACTCCATTTAGATGGTGAGAGGCTACATGTCGGGGTAGACCTTGATGACACCATCAAAAACATGGGGGATTCATCAGTTTTTACTGAAGACCCCATGGATACTTCTAATACACCTTCATGTGCAAAACAGTCTTCATAGACTGAAAGGTTTGAGTGTAGTACTCCTGAGAGAGAGCTATCTAAATCCTCTCCAATTTAACTGGAGACCCCTCATATAGGAACAACTCCCCTCACAACCCTAGCAGAAATTGCCTTGGCAATTGAAGCTAAGAGTATAATTGCCTATGATCCTGTCATAGGGGAGGCAAGTATAGCACATTCAAGTGCCAGTGTGTTGCAAGACACACAAGGGTTTGAGGCTAGTGTACATAACAGTAACCCAGTCAAATCCCCTCCAATTCAATTGGAGATTCCCACTACAAGTGGAGGACAACATATTGTCAAAAACACAGAGCAATCTGTGAGTCAAACTATGACTTCAGTCGCAGGTGTTTCTAAACCATCTACCTCACAATCTCAACAACCTCACATTCTCATCAACTGTCTGCAAGAATCTGTCTCTCAACCCACATATGTAGATGATCTATTAGTGGAGCAGATTTCTGGACTGGCAAACATTTCTCAACATCTACTCACTTCTGATATGAGCAATCAGGACTATCAGGCCATCATGCTCACCTACAATGAAGATGTGGAGAACCAGAAGGAGAAGATTATCAATGATGAAGAACATGATGGAAATATGGATGCATGGCTATCTCAAGACTTTGTGTTGGAGATGGATCAAGTCTTGGCCAGATTCAGGGAAGAGTATGTTACTATCCTTGGAAGCAATGCAAAGGCCTTGACTCCATAAGAAGTGTATGATGCAGTCACAGAAGTGCATAAAGCTTAACTCAAGGCTTTTCACCTTTTTGGTAAAGCTCTTGAAGTCAAATTGACTGGTCATGAAGACAGGATCAGGAAAATGGTGAGGGAAAAAATGGATGAACTCATTCCCTCTCAAACTGAGATCAAAAATCAATTCAAACACTTCTCAGACCAGATGTCCAGATATGATCTCAGTAGTGTGGATAAAAGCATGACACAACTCAAGGATTCCTTTGTTGCCTTGCACAATCAAGTTCAAACTCATATCACCAAACTAATGACACAAGGTTGAAGTTGGATCAGCTGCACACTGCAAGATACACTCCTTCTCCTTTGGTCATGGATGAGATTCAGAAATTTGTGCAAGCTATATTTGGGTCATCTACTGCTGTCTCTACATCAAGCTCCTATCAACCTGCATTTACCTCAACAAATCTATAGCTTCAATCTCTACAAGGTCAAATCACAGCATTACAAGACTCCAACTCTTCTCTCACTGCACAAGTTCAAGCATTGACATCTCTTGTCCAAAGCCAACACACAGACATTCAAACCCTGGTGGACTCTCATAAGCATTTTCAAATGCAAAACTATATATCTTTGGGAGCCATCATGGGCAAACTCAACATACCACTACCTTCTCTACCTGAATAGGTAAGGCCTGAAATCCCTACTCTCCTCTTCATGCCTGTCAACAAGACTAAGGGGAGATAGAGGCTAGATTGGCACAATCAAGGTCATCTCAACAACAAGTCCAGGTTACTGCAAAGAGCTTATGTCAAGAAGTTGATATTGGAATGGAGAGACTTTTTAAAAGCAGCTGAGGGTCCCAGTCTAAGAAGGGAGTTTGATGAATTGCTTAAGGCACTCAGGGCCTTTCTAAATGACAATTTCTTCACCTACAAGAAAGCCTTGGACAGGACAATAAACTCAATAAGAGTGATTTTGGTGACAAGAGATAACTTCAAGGAAAGAAGGATAATGGTCAACATCAATAATTCAGGGGTAGACAAATGTATGCAGGTGTCCCTCAATTGTCTTATCTCTAGGAGGGCATCTGAGTTAGATATTCTGATAAACAAAGTCAGAGTAGTGATTTATGAAGACACTCTCTTGCTAACAGAATTAAAGAATGCATAAGTGGTTGTTTTCCCAGAAGCCTATTTACAGCCTAGCAAGGGAGTGGCATACATTTGTCCTACTACCAAACACTTCAAACACTTCCAAGTTCCTAAACAGTGTGTCATGGCCAACAAGAAGCTTATCATGACTCTTAAAACTGAGCTGAAATAAAAAAGGAACAAAACTATTGAAGATGAAGAGATGATAAAGCTATTGAGAAGATACTTGAATAATGTAGAAGCCAACTTGCCCAAAACTCAAATCAACAAGGATGATTTGGATGATGATGACCAGAAGAAAGATGATCAAAATCCTTCTGGCTCAAATCCAAGTCAAGGCAACTGACATCAAGGACAAGAAATAAGAGGAGAAGAAGATTGATGAGAAGAAAAAGGGTAGTGAAAGGAGAACCAAAAAGGCTCATGATGGCTTAGAACCACACCGATCCCTAAAATTCCAAACACAATTAGATCAAATCTCAGCTCAACCTATGTTGGATATATTTGAGATGTCATGTCTAATATGTTTCATGTTTAGTTTTCAGATCTTAACTAACAGGAAATATCAGTTCTTACAGGAATCTAGACTTACTAGAAGTCAGGACTTAGATTATCAGAAGATAATATCAGAAGATGGATATCAGAACTTAAGTACTGGAGGACTAACAGTTAAGGAATGAAGCTGATTTATAGGAAAGAAGATCGAGACTAATACAAGAAGAAGATATGCATGGAAGGAGTTAGAGGACTAGAAGAATTATATAAGATATCTGGTTGATATATTTTAGGAGACAGAATTATATTCCATATCAACTAGAAGTTATCTTGTAACTGTGTGTCTATATAAACACATACATAGATTTACTCTATAAGAGTTACAATCATCGAGAAGATCATACAATTGTAACCTAGTAGCTCTCGTGATATTTGTTCATCACTGAAAGAGAACAGTTCCATTGTAACAGAGTTTATTATATCGAATACATCTGTTTTCTGTTACTGGTGCTTTAAATCGATTTGATTGTATTCTACACTGTATTCAACCCCCTTCTACAGTGTTGTGTGACCTAACAAGTGGTATCAAAGCCTCTCTGTTAACACACATATAGTAAAGATCCAAAACAATCATGTCTGAAGAAGCAAAAAATCCAACCAAGCCCGCCAAAATTGAAGAAACTCCAAAGAGTCAAACCCATAGTCGATATGAGACTATCAGGGTTCCCATGTTGAGACCTTCTGAGTATCCCATATGGAAAGTGAAGATGGCTATATTTCTGGAAGCTACAGATCTATAATACCTTGACAAAATTAATGAAGGACCGCATAAGCCAACCAAGCTCTCTGTTGTAGTTGCAGATCAACCAGCAAAGACCATACCAAAGGAGAAAAGTGAATACACAGCTGAAGATATCTCATCTATTGCCAAGGATGCAAAGGTAAGGCATTTGCTGCACAGTGCCATTGATAATGTCATGTCAAATAGGGTAATTCAATGCAAGACTGTAAAGGAGATATGGGATGCTTTGGAGACAAGGTGTCAGGGAACTGATGCAATCAAGAAAAACAGGAGGACTATACTCACTCAAGAGTATGAGCACTTTGACTCAAAAAATGATGAGTCATTAACTGACTTATATGACAGGTTTGTCAAACTCTTGAATGATCTGTCACTGGTGGACAAGGAATATGACATTGAATATTCAAATCTAAAATTCCTTTTAGCTTTTCCTGAAAGTTGGGATTTGAAAACTACTATTATAAAAGATAACTATGCTCTTGATGAAACTACTCTTGATGAAATTTATGGAATGCTCAAGACTTATGAACTTGAGATGGATCAAAGAAGCAAGAGACATGAGAGAAAGTCAAGAATAGTTGCTCTTAATGCTGAGGAGGAATCCCCCAAAGTGGTTGTCTCAAAGAAAGGAAAAGGAAAAGCTCTCATCATAAAGTCTGATTCAGAATCATCAAGTTCTGATGATAATGATTCAAAAACTGACAGTCTACCTGAAGTAGATGCTGATGAAGAGATGATGAAGCTGTGTGCTCTTATGGTGAAGGGTATCACAAAGATAGCCTACAGGAAATTTAGAAGGGGAAAGAAGTTTTCCAGGAAAGGTAGAAGTTCCGATAAGAAGAGCTTCAGAAAATCAGAAGGCAAAGGAGGAAAGTCTGACATAGGAGATTACTCAAATGTCAAATGCTACAACTGTGGTGAGAAAGGCTACATATCTCCTGACTGCAAGAAAGGAAAAAGTGATAAAGGTAAGGCTCTTGTCACAAAGAAGAAAATATGGACAGACACATCAGATTCTGAAGATGAGGAGAACTATGCCTTGATGGCAAATGCTGATAGCAGTTCTGATGCTGCTGAGTTAAAGGTACCTCAAATAACTTATTCCTTTCATACTGATGATATTACTGAGTTCAGGTTATATCTTAAAACCATGTTTATTAGCTATAGAGATCAAACTTTAACATGTAAAAGATTAACTTCTAAAAATCTTGCTTTTAAAAAGAGGAATGATTATTTAGAAAAAGAGTTAGTTATGTTCCATCAAACTTAGAAGGATAGAGATGATGCTTTCTATGTTAGAGATGAAGTGCTAAAAATGAACAAATCTCTAAAAACTGAGTTAGAAAAAGAGAGAGAGATTATCAGGACTTGGACTAACTCTGGAAGAGCAACTCAGGATATACTAAGTAGTGGAAACTGGAAAGAGGGCTTAGGTTATGGAGATGAGAAAAATGAAAAAGGAACTGAACAAGCTAAACCAAAGGTAAATCTTGTTAAATTTGTAGCTAAAACTGTAAAGTTTGATTCTGAAAAGATGAAAGATATTGAGACAGAAGTGATAACAGAGTCAACTTCTAACAAATTAGAACAGGATAGACCAACTGAAGTTAACATAGGCTTAATGACAAAGAAGCATAAACATAAGCTGAAAGAGGTTACCAGTGTAAACAAGGTAAAGGTAGCTAGGAAAAATAGGAATGGAAAGGAAGGTGTGAATAAAAGTAATAATTATATGCCTGTTCCTAATGCTCCTAGAAAGAAATGCTATAACTGTGGAAACTCTAACCATCTGGCTTCTTTTTGCAGGAAGAATAAGAATATAAACTCCTTACCTTCTAAGTCAGGAGTTAAGAGTCAGTCTATTAGATTTAAGCCACAAAATCCTTGTTTTCATTGTGGTACTATATGGCATTCCATTTATACTTGTAAGGAATATCATAGCTTTTACTATGATTATTATCAGATAAAACCTTCTTTGAAGAAAGTTGCTTTAATTCCTTCTAGTGTAAAGTATGATGCAAAGTCTGATACTATTAATACTGATAAGAAAATTGTTAGCATAAACTCTGATGTTAAATCCGCTGCAAATGTTAATAAACTTAAAAAGGCCAAAGGATCCAAGCAAGTCTGGGTCCTTAAAACTAACCATTAGTGGTCTTTGTGATTGCAGGGCGACAGGAAGAATATCCTAGTTCTGGACAGTGGATGTTCAGGACATATGACTGGAAATAAAGCCCTGCTATCAGATTTTGTGGAGAAAGTTGGCCCAGAAGTTTCTTATGGAGATGGCAACATTGGAAAAACTCTGGGATATGGCAAGATCAATCTTGGGAATGTCATCATTGAAAAAGTAGCTCTTGTCTCAGTACTTAAACACAATCTGTTGAGTATAAGTCAAATATGTGACAGAGGTTATCATGTGGATTTCTTTGAAGAACACTGTGAAGTTATAAGTAATTCAACAGGCATAGTGGTTCTGAAAGGATACAGGCATTGTAACATTTATGAAGCCAGACTTTCAACAAGTACTGATGGTTCTGCAATCTGTCTGTTGAGTAGAGCATCAATTGAAGAAAGCTGGAATTGGCACAAGAAACTCTCTTATTTAAATTTCAATAATATAAATGAGCTTGTAAAGAAATATCTTGTGAGAGGACTGCCAAAAACAATATTTGCTCCTGATGACCTTTGTGATTCATGTCAGAAGGCAAAACAAAGAAAATCTTCTTTCAAGAGCAAATATGAGTCATCAATTCTTGAGCCTTATCACCTACTGCATGTTGATCTATTTGGTCCAGTCAATGTCATGCCTATTGCAAAGAAGAAATATGCTATGGTTATAGTGGATGAGTTCACAAGGTACACTTGGGTGTACTTCTTGCACAAGAAGACTGAAACTGCATCTATCCTAACTGATCATGTCAGAGTACAGCTGGATAAATTGATCAAATATTTTGTTAAAATTATAAGGAGTGATAATGACACTGAGTTCAAAAATTTAATCATGAAAGAGTTCTGCAAAGATCATGGAATCAAACAGGAATTTTCTGCACCTGGAACTCCACAGCAAAATGGAGTTGTAGAAAGAAAGAACAGGACTCTCATTGAAGCTGCACGAACAATGCTTGATGAAGCAAAGCTACCAACCTATTTTTGTGCTGAGGCTGTGCAGACTACTTGATGTTACACTCATAAACAAGCATGGAAAAACACCATATGAGATGGTGAAGAAAAAGAAGCCAAATCTGAAATACTTTCATGTAGTTGGTTGCAAGTGTTTTGTTCTTAAGACTCATCCTGAACAGCTGTCAAAATTTGATCTAAAAGCTGATGAAGGAATTTTTGTTGGATATCCACTTTCCACAAAAGCCTTCAGAGTCTACAATTTGAGAACAAGAGTTGTCATGGAATCTATCAATGTCTCTTTTGATGATAAGAAGATTACTGGACTTGAAGATTTCGATGATCATGATCAGCTTAGATTTGAGAATGAAGATTTAAATTCTGATTTTGGAAATTCTGATGACTTAAATCCTGATCCTGTAAGTTCTGATGGATTAAGTTCTGATGTCGTTGAAACTATGGTAATAACTTCAAAGGAAAATGCACCTGTCCGGGGGGAGTAAGCTGAAGAACCTACCACATCTCAAGACTTTCGAGAAGCATCAAAACCTGTCACTGGCTCTTCAAGTTCTGATTTATCTAATTCTGATGAGCCAAATTCTGATAATTCTGGAAGCTGTGATTCTTCAACTCCTGAAAAATCAAATTTTGAAGTCTTAGAGAGCATATCTATAGGGGGAGCATCAGAAAATGCTGATGGAGACAACATGGATCATGGGGGAGGATCCAGTTCTAGAGATCAACTTCCATCTGTAAGGAAGTGGACTAAAGTACATACACCTGATTTAATCATTGGAGATCCTAAAGCAGGTGTCAGAACTAGAACTCCAACTTTAAATGAATGTCTCTATCATTCTTTTCTATCTCAAACTGAACCAAAGAAAGTGGAAGAAGCTCTTCAAGATACTGATTGGGTGCAAGCAATGTAGGAAGAGTTAAATGAATTTGAAAGAAATAAAGTCTGGACCCTAGTGCCAAGACCAAAAAATAGATCAGTTGTTGGTACAAAATGGGTGTTCAGAAACAAAACTGACAGTGATGACATAATTACAAGGAATAAAGCAAGACTGGTTGCTAAAGGCTACTCTCAACAGGAGGGTATTGATTATGATGAAACATTTGCACCAGTTGCTAGATTAGAAGACATAAGGATTTTTTTGGCTTATGCTGCTCACAAGAAGTTTAAAGTCTTTCAAATGGATGTAAAAAGTGCTTTTCTCAATGGAGAATTGGAAGAAGAGGTATATGTTGAACAACCTCCAGGCTTTATAGATCCTAAATTTCCCAATCATGTCTACAGGCTTGACAAAGCACTTTATGGCCTTAAGCAAGCTCCAAGAGCATGGTATGAGACTTTAGCTCAATTCCTTCTGGAATGTGGATTTCACAGAGGCACAATTGACATGACTTTATTCTACCTCAACCATGGAAATGACTTACTTTTGGTACAAATATATGTTGATGATATCATATTTGGTTCTACTAATTCCAAACCGAGTGAGAAGTTTGCAAAGATAATGCAGTCAAGATATCAAATGAGTATGATGGGAGAACTCAGCTATTTTCCGGGCTTTCAAGTCAAGCAAACTGTAGAAGGCACTTTTATCTGTCAATCCAAGTATACCAGAAATTTACTGGAGAAATTTGGAATGCAAGATTGTTCAACTGCATCCACTCATATGGCCACTGCAACCAAGTTAGATAAGGATACTGTTAAATCAGTAGATATTACTAACTACAGAGGTATGATTGGCTCATTACTCTATTTAACTGCAAGTAGACCTGATATCATGTATGTTACCTGTCTTTGTGCAAGATTTCAGGCTGATCCAAGAGAACCTCACTTATTAGCTGTGAAAAGAATTTTCAAGTACCTTAAGGGTACAGCTGATCTAGGATTATGGTATCCTAGGGAATCAGATTTCAAGCTAATTGGTTACTCATATGCAGATTTTGCAGGATGCAAAATAGACAGGAAAAGCACTAGTGGAAGCTACCAATTTCTTGGAAGCAGATTGGTTTCTTGGTTTAGCAAGAAACAAAAGTCAATTTCCACATCAACTGCAGAAGCATAATATATTGCTGCAGGAAGCTGTTGTGCACAGATTCTTTGGATGAAGAATCAGTTACTGGATTATGGGTTAGAATTTTCTAAAATCCCTAATTACTGTGATAATCAAAGTGCTATTGCTATGACAGGTAATCCAGTTCAACATTCAATGACAAAGCACATCAGCATTATGTACCATTTTATAAGGGAACATGTGGATGAAGCTACAGTGGAATAGCATTTTGTTCCAACAGATCAACAACTAGCAGATATCTTCACAAAACCACTATGTGAAGCTACTTTTATAAGATTGGTAAATGAACTTGGAATGGTTTCAGATTCTTTCTCTAAATCTACTTAGTTTTTGTTCTCATGCATCAGATTTTATTATCAGTGTTTACAGATTGCATTATCTATATGTAATCTGTGTTTAATTTGAAAATTCATTAAATGCTAATTGTTATCTGATGTGGATTTATATACTCTGATAAGTGTTTTGAATGTTCTGTGGCTATTCAATTCAATGAGGATAATTGTGCTAGATGCTGACCTAGTAGTCTTTAATATACTAGAAATCCCATGTTTGAATTAGTTGTTTATGTGGAAACTCATTAACAAAAGCAGATTCTGATATTGAGCTTAGTCAAGTTTACTTTGTATATCTTATTACTAAGTCACAAACTAGATTCTTGTTTCTTATCTGTCAAATTCTGATGTCAGTAAATCTTAAGAATGAACTAAGTGCTGATAAGCCTCACTTATCAAAAGCAAAAAAAAGTCAGGTACTCCTTTGAGATCTAGATTAAAATTATGGAAGGGAAGACCCAAGTGCATTGCTGGTATTAAGTAATATGCATTAGAAAAGCAAAAATTTTTCTTGGTGACTTTTCACACTCTATGATTACTGGAGAAATACTCTGATAACAGCATAAATTCTGATAAGCAGTCGTGACTCACTTACACTGAGAAGCCACTTTAAAAAGAAATTTCAAAAGATGCATAAAATGAGCATAAATAGTTGAGGTGGACTCATGCATAAATTTGTTCTATAGTAGATATCATGACTGATGACAAATTTTAAGCATTTTTCTGAGTTATGCCTTATTTCTAAGATGTACTGAAGTTGATCAGACTTTAATCTTTATCTGATATTTTGCTGAATGCACACACTTTCACTCCATATGAATGATGAAAATTACTGTGGTGATTAAGTTGTTTTTGACAAACAGGTAAATGTCATTTGCATAAATTCTGAGGACAAATTCTGATGGAAGTTCTGATGATTAAACTCTGAAGAAAACAAGTCAGTATTTGTATGAAGAATCACAGAAAAAGATATTCACTTTTTGAGTACAGAAGCCATATTCTAATGACTGTTAAAATCTGATATAAGTTAAGTTCTGATATTAAATCCTGATGGAATCTTTGATGCTTATGTGGCATTTTTCTTTACTTGACTTATTTGTGGCACAATCTGAAACAGTCATATTTAAATCAGAATAAATTTGGGTGAAATAAAAATAGTCATAATCATTATGGGTTAGTGGTTAACGTGTATGTCTTGAAAAACTGCATGTGTACAGTAATTGTTAATTATTTCCCGTGTCCATTACCTCTTGCTTTAGATTTTTTACTGACTGTTATTATTACACATCAGTTTAGGGAGTCGAGGGATCATTATTTTTTTTACTTGTAATTGTTAACCAGTCCTCGCGTTCCTTGGTATTCTATTGGCTATTTAAACCGACTATTCATTCCGGCCAAAACATCTTTCATTTTCTCACAAACTCACTCTCTTTTTATTCTCGTCAATAAAAATGGTATGTTTCAACCTGTTCCTGAACTATGAAACTTTCCACATCGAGTTGAGTTGTGATGATTGGCAACAGGAGTGGCAGTTCCACAAGAGGTTCATACAAACCTCTTGTTCTTTTTGATGGAATACCACCTCCATCTTGATCGGTTGGAAGAGGAAAGGAGAGAAGCTCTCTATCAGCAAGAACGAATCATCCGTCTTGCAGTGCTCTTTGTCAGCAGTAGAAGGAGCTAGTCGATAAGTCTTCTTAGACTAGGACTAAGGCTGTTTATGTTAAGAATCTTAGAATAGGACTATCTTGTAATTTTTGCATGTAATTGATAAATTTAATGAAATGTACTCATCTGATATATTAATGAAATTTCCTTTAAATTGCAAGATTTGGTCTTTGTTTCTCAAATTATGTGACTGTACATGTTTTAATTGCTATTTGTTAATCTTTACTTCATCGATTTTTAACTTTATCCTGTGATGAATGTTTTGATTCAATAATGGTCAATAATAAATTTTGATGATTTGAGGAAATATTTGAAGCACGGGTTCATGCATCTGAACATGTGATAATTGAAGCTGAGAATGTTACTTCTCAGAAAGAGAAAGCAGCTCAAAGTTCTGATACTTTGAAAAGGAAATCTGTAAATTCTGATGCTGCTGAAGCAACTCCTTCATTGGCAATGAGATTGAAGAAAATGAAGGCAATGAGGTATTTGGCTAAGGCTATATCAGAAGATACTGAAGAAGCTGAGGAAGGGGATCAGGAATCTCTGATCTCACAGGAACCAATTATCATTGAAGCCCTTCCAACTCAAGCCAAAGACACTGCTAATGACACAGTTGTTACCTCTCCTGTCTCTCCTATTAAAGCTACAGATGATGCTAAAGAACAAACTGATAATTCTGAAATAGATATTCATAATTTGAATATACCTGAAGTTCTTTATCTGGAAGCTCCATCTACATCAAAGACACCAGCTCTGGATATAAATTCTGCTGATCAGAATTTAGATGTTGTTATTCCTGAATCTCCAGTTGCTTCACACACTGTTGAGCTATCAGAACAGAATGAGACTTCCTCAAGTTATGATGACAGTGTTCTGTTGAGACTCCAGTACCTACTCTGGGCAAGAAGAATTGGTGAAGAACTTTGTTGAAAAGGAAGCTCATATTCCTTGGGAGGATACTCACAGAGGTGTTGAATGGACCAAGAAGTGGAATAAATCAGATTTTATTCAATGTTCTAAAGTTCTGACAGAGCATATTGCAAAAGCTGATGGATTGCTCACAAATGCTGATTTCAAGATACAACTCAAGATCACAGCTCTGTCTACAAAACATCTTCAAGGTCTACATACTTATACTCATGAAAAGGTTGATACACTCAGAGAAAAAGCTGATAAGCTCGATCTAAAGATCAAGCTTGACAAGAACAGGTATATCAGACCTATTTCTGAAAAAGTTGCAACCATTGAGAAAACTCAAGAGAAGCAACAGGCCCAAATTGCCGAGGTTCTGGCTAATCAAGCTTCTCAGAAAGCTCAATTGGATGAAATCCAATCTTCAGTTGAACTTTAAAGTTAAAGGGGAAGCAGACTACTGTTTATTACAAAGATCCTAAAATCCAGACACTTGATGAGGAGATAGCAAGAAGATTATTTCTGAAATACAATCCAGGAATGGATTTAGAAACTCTCAAGGAGGAAGAAGCTAGATTTGTTGCTGAGAAGACAAATCCTAAGTCTAAAGCTTCTGATGCAAGGAAACCTCCAAGGCCTAAGGAGAAAGGCATTGTGATCAAGGAAAAGTCAAATTCTGAAATTTCAAAATTCAAGACTAGATCACAGACTGAGGGTGATCCCACTTGAAAACTTCTCAAGATCGATGAAACCAGTATGTAAAATTGTTCAAGTAACTAATGATAATCTTGTTGAAGATGAAACTGTTCAAATTCTGAAAAGAAGAAAGATAATTGAAGATTCTAAAACAACCTCTGACACTACTCAAGTTGTTATTCAGAATAAAGGACAGGAAGGTACAGAAGAAATAGCAAATTCTGATCAAGCTATCAAGACATCAACTACTGACAATACTCAAGTTGATTTGGATAAAATGACAATTGCTAATAAGAAGAAGTTGTTATGGAAGAAAGCGATTCCAGTTGAACCAAAATCCAATCTCATGATTAATCAACTTGCTACATTTGGGTTGAAAGCCAAGCAACCTAGAGATAGAGCTGGATTAGGTTCAGACAAAGAGTAGATTCAAACAGGAGTAGAGGTTACTCTAAGAGATCCTTTCATATTGACAAACAAACCATATGAACAAATCAAACAAAGGCACCTTGACAAGGTGTTGTCTGCTCAAGTTGTGATAGATGCTCATGATAAGGAGAATCTAAAAGAGAAATTGATCTTATTTTTCAATGATGGAAGGACTTATAGATTAGCTGATACTGATGTATTAAAGAAGTCTATCAGAGAACTTCAACATATTCATTATCTTCTGGAAGTAAAATCTGATGTTACAAGAAGATAGTCAGAATACATTTTGAAGGCTATAAGAGATTTATTCAGAATCTCTGGTACAAAGACTTCTCATTACAGTCCAATGATTACTGAAGGTAATGGAAGAGAAATTCCTATGCTGAAGAATTCTGCTAAGGTGGAAGTTATTCTGAAAGGATGATGCTTATGTTATAATGAAAACTCTTCACATCCTAAGGTTATCAGACTTGGTGATGGACTTGAAAGAACATCCATTCAAGCTCTCAAAACAGCCATTTATCAAATTGGTGATAGTAAAGAAGAAGAACCGATGCAGGTCAAAACATAGTTAGCTGAAGTTCTGAAGAAAGCTGAGATAATCTGATAAATGATTTCGTTAAGAATTATTATGGATTCAGATTGATTCAGTGATGTTGGTAAAGATGGATGTTTTGTAAGTTGTAATTAATAGTCTTATTAAACTCTTATTGCATTTGAACTTAAATGTTTTTGACATCATCAAATCTATTAACTTGTACATTCTTGCATAATTTACAAGTTGGGGGAGATTGTTGGATATATTTGAGATGTCATGTCTAATATGTTTCATGTTTAGTTTTTAGATCTTAACTAACAGGAAATATCAGTTCTTACTGGAATCAGGACTTACTGGAAGTCAGGACTTAAGGATATCCAGACTTAGATTATCAGAAGATGGATATCAGAACTTAAGTACTGGAGGACTAACAGTTAAGGAAGGAAGCTAATTTACAGGAAAGAAGATCGAGACTAATACAAGAAGAAGATATGCATGGAAAGAGTTAGAGGACTAGAAGAATTATATAAGATATCTGGTTGATATATTTTAGGAGACAGAATTATATTCCATATCAACTAGAAGTTATCTTGTAACTGTGTGTCTATATAAACACAGACATAGGTTTACTCTATAAGAGTTACAATCATCGAGAAGATCATACAATTGTAACCTAGCAGCTCTCGTGATATTTGTTCATCACTGAGAGAGAACAGTTCCATTGTAATAGAGTTTATTATATCGAATACTATTACTGGTGCTTTAAATCGATTTGATTGTATTCTACACTGTATTCAACCCCCTTCTACAGTGTTGTGTGACTTAACAACCTAAAACATCAACTATCTCAAACATCAAATCATCTCAAATCTCAAAGCCAAAGTTTCTGTATAAACAAACATCCAACGCTTTTCTAAAAATTCCAATCACCACAAGCCAGACACATCTCAAGAAAATCACAACCCTACCCTTAACCAAGCCTTCACTTAAAGTCAATCTCAAATTTGTTAGAAGAAAACCTAAGAAAGTCAAGCCTACAAAGAAAGTAGAACTCACTGAGGGCCATCTGGAACTATTTCAAGCAATTTGACTTTCTACGCCTAAACTGGTGCATCTTAGATGAAGACCATTTTCAACAACTTGCTGAGAAAATAGTCAAATTCTGGATTGTATCTCTTAGGGAAGTTAGAGTTTTCTATGAAGATGGTTCCTTCACCTTTCTTGGAAGCAAATTAATGGACTCTCTTTCAACCACATAAATTAAGAGAATAATAAGCTTGGTAAAGGACAAGGATACTGCTACAAGGTCATGGAGATCAGTTCTAGATGAATGGTTGATTGAAAGGGAGGAAACAAAGAAAAGAGAAGAGGCTGAAGCTGAAGAGAGAAGGAGGAAGTATGATGAAGAAAAATAGAGATGTACATAAAAAGATCTGAAGAGTTGAAAGTAAAAGGAATGAGTAAAATCTCCAAAGATGGAAAGTTTTTCAACATTAAAGCTGGACAATTTTCAAGATTCAGGATTGATTTACTGGACAAAGGTTACTCAAAAGTAGCAATGCAGGAACTCATAGAAGCTCTAAGTGGGACACCTGTTATATAAGAACTTGAAATTCTTGATTACTTAAAGGACCTTCAAAGAGAACAAGCTGATGTAAAAACTGTCTTTACCTGACACTTGTAGCCTTTAAACTCTGTAAATTTCTTAATGTATAAATAGTTATAATTTGATCAAGCTTTGTGTATCAATTTAATCTTTCATCTTTTTAAACTTGGGGTTAGTCTTGTTAACATACATGAATTTGTGATAAGCAATCTTCTAAAAAATTGGGGGATATTGTTGTACAAGACATGCCTGTACCTTAACAAGACTAAAACAATTTGTCAACCCTAAGTAAGTTGTATTGTTATTTAAATTTATATTTTGTACTTGTAACATATAAAGTCTGTAAAAATGTCAAAGGAGAAGACTGGAGTCTTTTTCTATAAACAGTGTCAAGCCCAAGAATTCTATCAGGAAGAAGATCAAGAAGATCATGCCTCAGAAGAATTATGAAGAAGCTTGGAGTTGAATAAATCTATTTTAGGAAAAATATTCTAAGTCAAGATCTCTATAAATCACATATTTAGTGTTATAGAGAAGTCATTCGAAACTCCAGAACGGCTTATAGAGAACTCAGAGATATCGACAAGCCAAATTGAAGACATGAAGATTGGAGATATCGACAAGTCAAATTCCACTAGAGAACTCAAAGATATCGATAAGTCAAATTTCACTAGAGAACTCAGAGATATCGATAAGTAAAATTTCACTAGAGAACTTAGAGATATCGATAAGTCAAATTTCACTAGAGAACTCTGAGATATCGACAAGTCAAACTTGACTAGAGAACTCTGAGATATCGAGAAGTCAAGAAGCCACTAGAGAACTAAGAGTTATCGATAAGTCAAAGTGAAGATGTGAAGACTAGATGCTACGACCGGTATTTCTAAACCTTATGTATATATAATTATGTGTTTATAATTGAGATTTAAATTGTGTGGAATTATAAATGTGGGTGATCTATATGTTGAGTGCCTATAAATTAAGTGTTTAATGTATTAGTTTATATAAAAAAATTTGAAAGGAAAATCTTATTATTTAATATTTTTAAATGATAATCAAAAGTATTTCATTCTATATGAAAAATTGATTTTTAAAAATCTTTTAACAACAAATTTTCAAATCTTATATCATTAAATTTCTAAAATCATAAGCTATTTTATAATATATATTTTGTGATTTATGAAAGTGTATTTATATTTATAGAAATTATTTTACATAGATTGGTTAATTTTTAATTTGTAATTTACTTAGTTTCCCATGCATGCATTTTGCTCCCTATTCAAGATAATGGCAAATTTGGAAATTTCAACCCCACTAACTACTACTTCACTAGCCAAGTTACTTCTTTACCCTTTGTTAAACTCAAAATGAACACCCTTGATTCTTGTGAATCTAAGGCTTTCACCATGAGATATATTATCATAAGGTTGAGAATGGCAAGACATGAGTGTGTCACACTCATGCAAATGTTGTTTTCACCCTAATCTGTAATATCCGGGATATATCGTGTAATTATTTTTGCTAATAGATAATTATTATATGTGTTCAGTATCTATTCTGTGAATTAATTGTTAAGTGTTAAATGTGTTTGGATGTTTAAAAATAATATTAATTGAGTATTTTAATTTTTATATGTCCAAAATAAAATATAGATAATTGTCATATCTTCCTAATTATTTTTATGATGATTTATGATTTTATAGGAATTATATGGATTTTATAAAATCTTTTTTCGAGTATTTAAAAACTATTTTATACAAACGGGAACCAACCGACGTCATCCGTTTTTACATTTTTATAACCCGAAACTCTTCCAAGAACTCCTTCCTAACCTAATTGTAATATTCCGAGCATTTTCCATGTTTTGACTTTTCGATCCGGCGTACGGTTTGTCCTGCGCGGGTCCTGGCGCAACATTTTCGATACATTATTCGTTTCAGTAAATCAATAAAACTCGTATTTTCGATAAACGGGATCTTTTTATTAAACTATCATAATTATCACTTCGTAATACGTGTAACCAGGCGCTGAGACCAAGACCGCAGTACAAATTGTACTGATTTGGATATTTATCCCGAAAACCAGTACCGTTTGGATTAGTTTTTATAAATAAACGTACCATTTTATATCCGGAATGATCCAACGGGATACTAATTTTCCGTAATTATAAATAGCCTTTACCGTATTTTATTTTGTATCAAAAATCATTTGCAGTCAGTAATTATATAAATTTCCAGAGAAAATTCTTATATTCATAAACCCTTATGAGAATCAAACCAACAATCGGAGGTGTTACTGGAGTCTGTTTGAAAAGCTCGAGTACTCAAAACGAAGGTCTTGAGGTGTACTATCAGATTCTGTGAACCATATACCTGCAGAAATCAAGGTTTATTTTCTGAAAATTTGTTTATTTTCGAATTATTTTTATTAAAAATATGAATTTTCGTTCGGATGATTGTTTGAATGATTTGATGATTGCATGTTGTAAAGCTTGTTTTCCTGATGATTTTCATATGTTATATGTCTGATTTGGAGTTCAGTAACATGTTCAAAGTTGACTTTAATTTTTGAATTTTGAAATTAGGGTTTATAACCCGTATGAATGTTTTCAATTGAAATTTGGGGCTTTTTGATTTAGGGGTTATAAGCTGTTGAATTATAGTGGGTTATGTTCCTTATGAAATTTGCAATCGATTGGTATATAGCTCGTTAACAGAGGATTTCTGAATCGAAGGGAGTTGTATTTTGAAGTTTTCGTAGGTTCGCCGGAAACCGGCGATGTTCTTGGCCATTTTTCGGCCAAGTATGGGGTTATTGATGTGTTTTGATTGCATGAATAGATTCCTGGTTGTCTGTAGATCATATCTGGAGCTTGTGTTGGAGCTTGTGTTGAGGTGAGGATGCCGGGAACGTGTTCTCCGGCCATCCCCAAAGTTTTTTCGACGACCCTGTAGAAATTGCAGTTTAGTACCTTAACTTTTGAAGATGGTGAAGTTCAGTCCCTGAACTTTCCAGAATTTGCAAAAATAGGATTCCCGTTTATAAATTATTTAAAAATCATATTTCCTATTTATTTTAATTATAAAAATTCATTTTTAATTACTGAAAATTCCAAAAATTATTATTTTAATTCCAAATATTATTTTTAATTCAAAAATAAATCCGAATTAATTAGTTAATTAATTTCAGTTAATATTTAATTGATTAATTAGTCAATTAATTCGAAAATTAATTGACTAATTGATTTAATTAATTATTAATTGATTTTAATTAATTATTTAATTAGATTTAATTATTTAAAAATGATTTAAAAATTTTGAAAAATAGTTTCGAGCTTTAAAATATTATTTTAAATTAATTTCAAGGCTCGATAAATATTGTAAAATTGTTTTGAAGCCAGATTTGGCCAACCGAATCCTGTTTATTACTCCGAAATTGATCCAACGACCCATTTTAATTCCGAAAAATGTTTTAAAAATCATTTTAAATAACCGAAAATCTGTTTATGACCCGAGACTCCTTTATAAATGATATGTCATTGATTATTTGACATGTTATATGCTATATGTGACTTGTTGGTTAACTGCCGGTCTATATATTCGATGATTACTTGTTTATAGTATAACTTTCAATCCGTTAATCGGATTTGGGTGAAACGAAGGGTAGATAGAAGTATATGTCGAATAGAATCGTATGAGTTGAATATTGATAGATGCTTATAATATGTGAGCAGAAGAGGCAAGGCATAGGAAAGGGAAACAGATAGTCGAGGAGTAGACGGTTGTGATTGAAAGTTAGAGAAGTATAGCAAGCTAATATCAGGCAAGTGTTCTGAACTTTCTCGAGATATATTGTAGTTGATTGGTAATCCTGTTTTATATAGCAAGTGCTTTGAAGCACTGAAACTAAATCCCTGATTCCAGTTATTGATCTTGAGCCGTAAACCTTATTCTTTCTAAACCATTAATTGTTGTACACCCAAATACGATCCACAGTATACGAAACTACTACACAAATACATACAAACTAAATACCAAACACTGAACCGAATTACTTATATATTCAAACCATTGTACCTTATGATTTGAAAGACCAATTCCTGGTAACCCTGAAATATTGATTCCTTTGTTATCCAATTCTTTCATTACCTAACATCCAAGCTTTGAAAATGCCATATTGATCCTTATGAAGATTGAAACCAGTTCATTATTGAACGTCCAATGTTGTTAATGATTCTATTTATTGCTTTATATTGTTCATTCTGTTATTATGTTACAATTGGATTGTTTTTATAAAATTGTGGACCAGATTCATGGTCAGACCAGATTAATGGTCAAGTTAGGCCAATGTGTGCCTTGAATCCAGTAGTTAGTGCAGTGATGTGTGCTTTGCTCGGGGTTAGTGCGTGACTGATCAGCAGCCTAACCTTGGTTTTTAAAATGAAAATATAACATCCAATTCTAAATCATAATCCATTGTTCATTTGATATCATAACCCTTTTCACTTGATGATCATTATTCTCAGTTTTGTCATTGTGACTTGCTGAGCTAGTTAGCTCATTTGTGCGATGTTGTGTATATTCTTTTCCAGTTAAGAAAGAACCAGTTTGTAGCGAGGATCCCCAGTCCAGCGCGAGAGCTAGGGGTTCAGGTTGATCGAGTTAAGCTAGTAGGCTTCTTTTGGAATAATTTGAGTTTGTAAAAGTTTGTACTAATGTTTAATACTCAGTTCTGAGTTTGGATAGTTGGGATTTGAATGATTTGTAATATAAATGTGTGTTTGGTTTGTGTGCATAATTTAACCTGTTGCGGTTCGTGGTAGTTGGTAAGTAGGATCACTGTATATTATTATTATCTTTATTATTGTTATAAGCAGGTTATAAGTAAGATGTGTGTGTGTGTGTGTGTGGACCCCAAACTTCTGACCCAGGTTTGGAGGGCGCCACAGGTTTGGTATCAGAGCTACAGGTTATAAGTCACTGACACAAGCCTAGGATGACGGGAATGGGTAGAGGGTTAGGATTAGAAGTAAGGAATAGAAAGATGGAACATTGAGAGGTTGAGTGCCATGGTATAACAGGTACTAGTATGATTCACGTCGTGGTTCGAGATTCTTATATTGTGATATAATTTCAGATAGCAGCGATGGCTGACTCTTTCATCCCCGTATCAGCTGATCACTCAGAGCCCTCAGTTGGAGGACCATCTTCAGATCCACGTCCTGTTGTTCCACCAGTGTTGGCTATTCTACCTCCACCTGTGTTACAGCCCGTACCACTGCAAACTATTCCACCCCCAGGCATGAGGCCACCTATCAGAGGACCCCCACCAGCTGATTCAGATTCCACTGGGCATTCAGTTATGAGTGCCCCATTCTAGTCTACATTGCATCCAGTTCCTTATTACCGGTATGAGGCTCTTCTATTGGAGCGTGATTCTTTGTTGGCCCAGATCCGAGAGCTATAACATATCATCAGGACTACAGATGTTGATTGTGATGTGAGGGAGCTTCGAGAGGAGATCCATCTGACATGCAGGATTCTTGAGGCTAGGCTACATGGAGCTACACTACCTGGTCGAGGCCCTGATGCACTGATGGGATGGGCTACTGAGGTGATGGAGGACTTTGAGAGGCTGGGAGGATACTCTAACTCATTAGCTCCGAGAAGAAAGATATAAAAAGGCGGAAATAATAATTGAAAAGGACCCAGAAATAGAGATGCTGATCAGAGTTGTTATGGTTGTGTAGTATGTATCAGTAGACTTTTGAGTTGTATTTATAGACTAGAGCTGCTGACTAGTGAGTAGGTTGTTGTACCCTTTTTGTTTTTACTTCCGAAGCGTCTTTACGCTTGTACTACCCAAAACTTTTGATCTATATATATCACTACCTTTTCCTTTCCAGCATTGTCATTTACTTTACTGCACCTGTTTTACTTTACCTTATTTATTGCACCAGTTATACCCCTGTGATATCATGTACCCTATTCCCTTAACTATTTATATTCTGTAAAGAAGCATGCAATTTACTTAGTTCAACTGTTACAACTGCTTTCAAAAAGAGATATTTCTGTTTTACAAAACTTTTCTTTTATGCAAAAGATTTGATTTAAAAGCTAAATAAGTTGTTTGATTCTTTACAGAAAATGCCTCCCAGAAGAAATACCCGCACCAACACCCAAAATGAAGAAACCAACAATAACAACAATAACAACCAAGATGATACAAACCAGAATGCAAACCCAGGACCCATAGACCCAGCAATAGCCCAGATTCTCCAAATCTTGGCCCAACAAATAGTTCACCTGGCATAACAACAACAAAGACAGATCAATTCCCAGGTAACTTTCAAAACTTTTCAGGCGGTAAACCCACTAGAATTCAAGGGTTCCTTAGAACCGATTGAAGCAAATGTTTGGTTAAAGGAGATGGAGAAAGCATTTGCCTTAGTGAAGGTAAAGGAAGAACAGAAGGTTGAGTTTGCAAGTTATTATTTGAAGAATGAGGCCACCTATTTGTGGGAGATGGTGAAGACATTGGAGGGTACAGATGTTATTACTTGGGAGAGGTTTAAGGAATTGTTTTTAGAAAAGTATTTTCCCCAGTTTGTCCAGGATCAGACGGAGTTGAAGTTCTTAGAGTTAAAGCAAGGAAATATGTCGGTGGCGGATTATGAGAGTAAGTTTTAAGAATTGTCAAGGTATGTGCCGTCATATGTGGATACTGACAGGAAGAAAGCTAAGAGATTCCAGCAAGGTTTGAAGCCATGGATCAGAGGGAAGGTAGCCATTTTTGAATTGGACACCTATGCAGGAGTGGTACAAAAAGCCATGATTGCAGAGACAGAGAGTGAGATGTCACAGAAGGAGAAGGAAAGTAAGAAAAGGAAATTTGAAGGGAATGGAGGTGAGTTACAACCAGGGAAGTTTCCAAATCTTAAGAAGGGCAAGTTTCAGCCAGGGAGAAATTTTAATTTCAAGAGACAAAATGCAGGCGACGGAAGCTAGGGCAACCGTCCAGTTAATGCGAATCAGCCGAATCAGTTGAGGTTAACTTTTCCAGATTGTCAGGTATGTGGAAAGAAACATGGAGGAGTTTGTAATAAGTTGAATGTAGTTTGTTTCAAGTGTAACCAGAAAGGGCACTATTCGAGGGAGTGCCGAAATCAGCCAGCAAGAGAGCCAGTAAATAAGAATCAGCCTATCCGGAATCCAGCAGTGAAGGTTCCGGCCATTGATTTACGTGCTTTAAATGTGGGAAGCCATGACATATAGCAAGGGATTGCAAGACACCAGCCCCAGTCAGTAATGCATTGAGGATTATGGGATCTACCCCAGTAGTGAATGAGACTCCAATGTCTAATTTTTTGACATGTCTGTGAAGGATGCTATCCAGGATACTGATGTCATGGCAGATATGCTTAATGTGAATTCTTTATGTGCCAAAGTGCTAATAGATTCGGGAGCAACTCGATCGTTTGTTTTACAAGATTTTATTAATAAGCTAAATTGTCCAGTTGAGTATTTAAGTAAAATAATGACCGTGGAATTAGCAAATCAAGAACGTGTATCTGTTAATCAAGTTTGTGGGAATTATGAGATTGAGATTTCTGGTAGTAAGTTTTGTGTAGATTTGATACCATATAAGCTAGGAGAATTCGACGTTATCTTAGGAATGGACTGGTTATCTAAGCACGAAGCCCAGATAGATTGTCGAAATAAGAAGGTAATGGTGAAGACGCCAAACGAAAGGATAGCAACGTTCAAGGGCCGGAAGCAAGTAAAGAAGTTCTTAACGATGATTCAAGCCAATAAGTTACTACGGCAAGGATGCGAGTATTTCATGGCATATGTGATTGACAGAAGTTAGGAGCCAGCAAAACTTGAAGATATTCCAGTAGTCAATGAATTTCCAGACGTGTTTCCCGATGAGTTACCAGGACTTCCTCCAGATAGAGAAATTGAGTTTGCAATCGACTTAACACCTGGAACAGAACCGGTATCCAATGCCCCGTATAGAATGGCGCCCGTTGAAATGAAGGAGCTAGCAAAGCAATTGCAAGAGTTATTAGAGAATAGAGTAATCAGACCCAGTGTATCCCCGTGGGGTGCACCGGTACTATTTGTCAAGAAGAAGGATGGAAGCATGAGACTGTGTATCGACTACAGGGAACTCAACAAGCTTACAATCAAGAATAAATATCTGTTACCCAGAATTGATGATTTATTTGACCAATTGAAGGGAGCCAAGTACTTCTCCAAGATTGACTTAAGATCGGGATATCATCAACTAAAGATTAAGCCAGAGGATATACCGAAGACAGCTTTCAGGACAAGGTATGGACATTATGAATTTTTAGTGATGTCTTTTGGATTGACCAATGCCCCGGCAGCGTTTATGGACTTGATGAACATAATTTTCAAAGAATACTTGGACAAGTTCGTTATTGTGTTTATAGACGATATTTTGATTTATTCAAAGACGGAAGAGGATCATGTGGAATATTTGAGAACAGCTTTGGAGATTTTAAGGAAAAAAGAGTTATATGCTAATTCTCGAAGTTTGAGTTTTGGCTACAAGAACTTCAGTTTTTAGGACACATAGTCAGTAATGAAGCGATCAAAGTGGACCCAACAAAGATTGAGACAATTACAAATTGGGAAAGACCGAGAACACCAACAGAGGTAAGAAGTTTCTTGGGATTAGCGGGATATTATCATCGATTCGTTCAAAATTTCTCAAGGATTGCAACACCATTGACAAAGCTTACACGGAAGAATGAAAAGTTTATATGGAACGATAAATGCGAAGAAAGTTTTTAGGAATTGAAGCAAAGATTAATCACGGCACCTGTTTTGTCACTTCCAGACGATCAAGGGAATTTCGTAATTTATAGCGATGCTTCTCATAAAGGACTAGGATGTGTTCTAATGCAGCACGATAAGGTGATTGCGTATGCGTCAAGGCAATTGAAGCCACACAAACATAAATATCCTACTCATGATTTGGAGCTAGAAACCATAGTTTTCGCTTTGAAGATTTGGAGACATTATCTATATGGAGAAAAGTACGAGATTTATACGGATCACAAAAGTTTGAAGTACATATTCACACAGAAGTAGCTTAATATGAGGCAAATGAGATGGTTAGAATTAATCAAGGATTACGACTGCACGATTAACTATCATTCCGGTAAGGCGAACGTTGTAGCAGACGCGTTGAGTCAGAAGGAAAAGTTAAATGTGTTATCGGTACCCGAAGAGATATATAAGGAATTTTAGAAACTGGAATTGGAGATTAGAGTTTGCAAGCCTGATGAAGCAAAAGTGTATAGTATGACTTTCCAGCCGGAGTTGTTAGAAAAGATAAAGAAGTGTCAGGGAGATGTAATGGATCAAGATATAAATCATTTGGTAGGTGAAGAATTGTGTACACAAAAGGGCGATCAAGGTATTCTTAGGTTTTCTTCTAGAATTTGGATTCCACCGGTGACAGAGCTGAAGAATGAAATTTTACAGGAAGCTCATAATTCAAGGTATTCAATCCATCCAGGGAGTACCAAGATGTACAGAGATTTAAAAGAAAATTATTGGTGGCCAGATATGAAGAGGGAAATTGCGGAATGGGTTAATAGATGTTATACATGTCAGAGAGTTAAAGCAGAGCATCAGAGATCAAGTGGATTGCTACAGCCATTGCAGATTCCAGAGTGGAAGTGGGAACATATTGCCATGGATTTCATAGTTGGATTACCAAGGACAAGGGCTAATCATGATGCCATTTGGGTTATAGTGGATAGACTTACCAAGTCTGCTCATCTCCTGCCTATAAATGAAAGATTTTCGTTCGACAAGTTGGTCCATGTGTACCTGAAGGAAATTGTAGTTCGTCATGGAGCTCCTGTGTCTATTGTATCTGATCTAGATCCAAGATTTAATTCAAGATTTTGGAAAAGTTTTCAAGAATGTTTGGGAACAAGACTAGATATGTGTACAGCTTACCACCCACAGACGGATGACCAGAGTGAAAGAACAATCCAGACTATTGAAGATATGTTACGCGTTTGTGCTATTGATTTCAAAGGGAGTTGGGACGAGCATTTACCTCTGGTAGAATTTGCTTACAACAACAGTTATCACGCCAGTATTGGGATGCCACCCTATGAAGCCCTTTATGGACGAAAATGCAGATCTCCAGTGTATTGGGACGAAGTAGGAGAACACAAAATACTTGGACCTGAATTGTGCAGCAGATAAAGGAAGTTGTTGAAGTCATCCAGAAGAGATTGATAGCAGCACAAGACCGTCAAAGGAAATATGCAGATCAGTCAAGGAAAGACATGGAATTCGAAGAAGGAAGCTTGGTATTACTGAAAGTATCACCGTGGAAAGGATTAACGAGATTTGGAAAGAAAGGAAAGTTGAGCCCAAGATATGTCGGACCTTTTGAGATTTTAAAGCGTGTTGGCAAAGTAGCTTACGAGTTGGCGTTACCTCCGCACATGGAGTACATTCATAATGTTTTTAACGTATCGATGCTTAAGAAGTATAATCCAGACTCCAGGCATGTAATAGAATATGAGCCAATAGAGCTTCAGGAAGACTTGTCATATGTAGAAAGTCCGATAGAAATTCTAGAGAAAAGAGAGAAAAAATTAAGAAATAAAGTGGTAAAGTTAGTAAGAGTATTGTGGAGAAACCCAAAGGTTGAAGAGTCAAACTGGGAGTTAGAGAGTGATATGAAAGAAAAGTACCCTCATTTATTTTCTTAGGAGATTCCGAGGACAGAATCCTTTTAAGGGGGAAGGATGTAATATCCGGGATATATCGTGTAATTATTTCTTCTAATAGATAATTATTATATGTGTTCAGTATCTATTCTGTGAATTAATTGTTAAGTGTTAAATGTGTTTGGATGTTTAAAAATAATATTAATTGAGTATTTTAATTTTTATATGTCCAAAATAAAATATAGATAATTGTCATATCTTCCTAATTATTTTTATGATGATTTATGATTTTATAGGAATTATATGGATTTTATAAAATCTTTTTCCGAGTATTTAAAAACTATTTTATACAAACGGGAACCAACCGACGTCATCCATTTTTACATTTTTATAACCCGAAACTCTGGCAAGAACTCCTTCCTAACCTAATTGCAATATTCCGAGCATTTTCCATGTTTTGACTTTTCGATCCGGCGTACGGTTTGTCCTGCGCGGGTCCCGACGCAACATTTTCGATACATTATTCATTTCGGTAAATCAATAAAACTCGTATTTTCGATAAACGAGATCATTTTATTAAACTATCACAATTATCACTTCGTAATACGTGTAACCAGGCATTGAGACCAACACCGCAGTACAAATTGTACTGATTTGGATATTTATCCCGAAAACCGGTACCGTTTGGATCAGTTTTTATAAATAAACGTACCATTTTATATCCGGAATGATCCAACGGGATACTAATTTTCCGTAATTATAAATAGCCTTTACCGTATTTTATTTCGTATCAAAAATTATTTGCAGTCAGTAATTATAAAAATTTTCAGAGAAAATTCTTATATTCATAAACCCTTCTGAGAATCAAACCAACAATCAGAGGTGTTACCGGAGTCTGTTTGAAAAGCTAGAGTACTCAAAACGAAGGTCTTGAAGTGTACTATCAGATTCTGTGAACCATATACCTGTAGAAATCAAGGTTTATTTTCTAGAAATTTGTTTATTTTTGAATTATTTTTATTAAAAATATGAATTTTTGTTCGGATTATTGTTTAAATGATTTGACGATTACATGTTGTAGAGCTTGTTTTTCTGATGATTTTCATATGTTATATGTCTGATTTGGAGTTCAATAACATGTTCAAAATTGAGTTTAATTTTCGAATTTTGAAATTAGGGTTTATAACCCGTATGAATGTTTTCAATTGAAATTTGGGGCTTTTTGATTTAGGGGTTATTAGCTGTTGATTTATAGTGGGTTGTGTTCCTTATAAAATTTGCAATCGATTGGTATATAGCTCGTTAAGAGAGGATGTCTGAATCGAAGGAAGTTGTATTTTGAAGTTTTCGTAGGTTCGCCGGAAACCGGCGATGTTCTTGGCCATTTTTCGGCCAAGTCTGGGGTTATTGATGTGTTTCGAATGCATGAATAGATTCCTAGTTGTCTGTAGATCATATCTGGAGCTTGTGGTGGGGTGAGCATGCCGGGAACGTGTTCTCCGGCCATCCCCGAAGTTTTTTGGGCGACCCCTGTAGAAATTGCAGTTGAGTACCTTAACTTTTGAAGATGGTGAAGTTCGGTCCCTGAACTTTCCAGAATTTGCAAAAATAGGATTCCTGTTTATAAATTATTTAAAAATCATATTTCCTATTTATTTTAATTATAAAAATTCATTTTTAATTACTGAAAATTCCAAAAATTATTATTTTAATTCCAAAAATTATTTTTAATTCAAAAATAAATCTGAATTAATTAGTTAATTAATTTCAGTTAATATTTAATTGATTAATTAGTCAATTAATTTCAATTAAATTAGTCAATTAATTCGAAAATTAATTGACTAATTGAATTAATTAATTATTAATTGATTTTAATTAATTATTTAATTAGATTTAATTATTTAAAAATGATTTAAAAATTCCGAAAAATAGTTTTGAGCTTTAAAATATTATTTTAAATTATTTTCAAGGCTCGATAAATATTGTAAAATTATTTTGAAGCCAGATTTGGCCAACCGAACCCTGTTTATTACTCCGAAATTGATCCAACGACCCGTTTTAATTCCGAAAAATATTTTAAAAATCATTTTAAATACCCAAAAGCCTGTTTATGACCCGAGACTCCTTTATAAATGATATATCATTGATTATTTGACATGTTATATGCTATATATGACTTGTTGGTTAACTGTCGGTCTATATATTCGATGATTACTTGTTTATAGTATAACTTTCAATCCATTAATCGGATTTGGGTGAAACGAAGGGTAGATAGAAGTATATGTCGAATAGAATCGTATGAGTTGAATATTGATAGATGCTTATAATATGTGAGCAGAAGAGGCAAGGCGTAGGAAAGGGAAACAGATAGTCGAGGAGTAGACGGTTGTGATTGAAAGTTAGAGAAGTATAGTAAGCTAATACCAGGCAAGTGTTCTGAACTTTCTCGAGATATATTGTAGTTGATTGGTAATCCTGTTTTTATATAGCAAGTGCTTTGAAGCACTGAAACCAAAACCTTGATTCCAGTTATTGATCTTGAGTCGTAAACCTTATTCTTTCTAAACCATTAATTGTTGTACACCCAAATACGAACCACAGATATACGACACTACTCCACAAATACATACAAACTAAATACCAAACACTGAACCGAATTACTTATATATTCAAACCATTGTACCTTATGATTTGAAAGACCAATTCCTGGTAACCCTAAAACATTGTTTCCTTTGTTATCCAATTCTTTCATTACCTAACATCCAAGCTTTAAAAATGCCATATTGATCCTTATGAAGATTGAAACCAGTTCATTATTGAACGTCCAATGTTGTTAATGATTCTATTTATTGCTTTACATTGTTTATTCTGTTATTATGTTAGAATTGGATTGTTTTTATAAAATTGTGGACCAGATTCGTGGTCAGACCAGATTAATGGTCAAGTTAGGCCAATGTGTGCCTTGGATCCAGTAGTTAGAGCAGAGCTGTGTGCTATGCTCTGGGTTAGTGCGTGACTGATCAGCAACCTAACCTTGGTTTTTAAAATGAAAATATAACATCCAATTCTAAATCATAATCCATTGTTCATTTGATATCATAACCCTTTTCACTTGATGATCATTATTCTCAGTTTTGTCATTGTGACTTGCTGAGCTAGTTAGCTCATTTATGCGATGTTATTTATGTTCTTTTCCAGTTAAGAAGGAACCAGTTGGTAGCGAGGATCCCCAGTCCAGCGCGAGAGCTAGGGGTTCAGGTTGATCGAGTTAAGCTAGTAGGCTTCTTTTGGAATAATTTGAGTTTGTAAAAGTTTGTACTAATGTTTAATACTCAGTTCTGAGTTTGGATAGTTGGGATTTGAATGGTTTGTAATATAAATGTGTGTTTGGCTTGTGTGCATACTTTAACCTGTTGCGGTTCGTGGTAGTTGGTAAGTAGGGTCACTGCATATTATTATTCTCTTTATTATTGTTATAAGCAGGTTATAAGTAAGATGTGTGTGTGTGTGTGTGGACCCCAAACTTCTGACCCGGGTTTGGAGAGTGCCACATAATCCATTCGGCCATGACTTGTTAGGAGCATAATGGATGGTTTTCTTGTTGTCTTGTTGATTTTTATGTGTTTATGTGATAATGGTTTGGTTTTGGAAATAAAAATTTGATAAAACTCTTTGCATGCTAAGTGATCACATTAGTTATGGTTAATGCTAGGCTTGAATGTTGATTCTATGATGAAATTTATATAGAAACCATATTGTTTTTTGCTTGTAGTTCGAAAGGATACATGCATAGGTTCAACTCATGATTTTCGATAGTTCTTGATTATTTAGATTGATTTTTGTTAATAATCTCTAATTTCAATTAAGTTAGGATATTAATTATGATATGTGCTCCTTGTTATGTGAATTTGATTAGTATATATATGGAGGATTTAAGTTGTTATTTTCGAAATTGAGATGACTTGTAATTAGTATATTATTTTGACTCTTGTTTTGTTATATTGCACTCTAGGTAAGGATGATCTCCACTAAGCACATATTGTGTGTGGGAGTGTTAGTTCATTAGGTTACCTTGGTTGAGGGTTGGTTTAGGTTTTGGTTGATGTTTGGTTTGGTTTGTCAAGTGGGAAATCATAGTGGAAATGGTACATTAAATTCTGCAGATTTTCAGTTTAGTAACATGAGGTTTAGGGTGAGATTTGACCTTGTCATTGTAATGCACTTTGAGGCCCAAGTCACCAGAAGCTAGCATTAGGAATATACTTCAGTTTCCAGATGTTTTTTAGAGGTTTGTAGGTTGTTTGGCTAGGTGCAAGACTGGAAACACTAAATCGGTCCAGCAGGGAACAGTTTTGCTACAACCTAGAAATGAGGAGTTTTGACCATGTCATGGGTAGGCCCTCACCAGGCCTTGATTGGCCTTAGTTAGAGGGAGTGTCAGAGGTGTTTTTCCAGCCATATTTTATAGGAATTGAGTTAGAATCATGTGTCGCAAGTTAGTGCAAAATATGAACCTTTTCTATCTAGAAAACAGGGGAACCTTGGACTCTAAGCTTAGGCCTAGGTAGGCCCAAGCTAGGCCTTTGAGTCACACCAAGTTTGGGAGTTCACCTTATGATCAGAAGAGTCTAGTTTAGAAGTTTGGGAGTAAACTTGAGGAGTAAGGGTGTCAATTGTTCTCATAAACCCATTGGTGTCATCCTAAAATCACTATAATGAGCACATTCACTTAACATTTAGTTTTAGAGCACTTATGAGTGAGGCCTAGGTTGACCATCATAGTTGTAAAATAGTATAAAGGTCAGTAGAGTGTAGGGCCTAGGTCAGGGTCAATAGGAACTTGATGGTTTAGAAAAAGGCACTTCGAGTTTCAAGCTCAATCTAAGGAATTTTGACTAGTTTAGCAAAACTAAGTGACTTGAGTAAGTGGAGTGAGATCATCCAATCTTAGTAATGAAATATAGTATGTTGATGTATTATTATATATTTAAATGTGTTATGTGAGAATATGTAGCTATGTGATCTAGTATGCTTATAAGATAATTGTAAACATGTATGTGTATATAGGCCTAAGTGCCAATGTGCTTACTTTCGGTTTATAAATAGGTTGAGTTGGTGAGAATATATCATAATGAGGTTATTATTATTTTGGTGTAGGCTCTTGAGACGAGGGTAAACTTGCCATTAAAGTCGAGTAAAGCTCCCAGTTGCTCCCACCTGCCAGTCAAGTCAAGCCTTTCTCAAGGCAAGTGTTTCAACCTACCTTTTTGTTTACACTGCAAGTATGTGTTCACCCAGCTTTTATATATGATACGAGTATTCCAATTCACCTTAATACATGTATACATGACCCAAGTGGTTTCAAATCTATCTTTCGTATTACATGCAAATGCCATGAACCCTCAAGTATCTATTGCAAGTAGTTTAACTTTACTTGGAGATTGCTATGCAAGTAATTCAAAAGTCATACCATGCTAGTATACCAAAATAATTGTGATGCTTAACCCTGTATAAGTTATAACCTTATCTTGACACCTAATAGTCAGTTATTCCTCAAAGTTGTTCATATATGCTTGATAACCCCATTCTTATCCTTAAACCATGAGACCCTATTATACTTTGAATTGATACTCACCTTCTTTATATTTTAAATACCTATGTCTTATCTGGAACCACTACATTGAACCTAGTTTGACTTAGTTCCTTTATACTATCCAATAACCCTGTTAAACCGCGATACCAAATCCCTTGTGAATAGAAACCTTGCAATTCCATTCGATAAGTTATCAGTCTAATTGATCATGGCCTTAAAGTTTATTGAACCTATTCCATGTGCTTCGAAGTTGATCTAGAACCCTTGATAAAGACGTTCACTATTTAAGAAATTAACCGTCACTTGGCATCAGTTTTTAAAATGAAAAGTTAAAAGTGGATTTTCTAAACTGCTTAAACAGTAATTATATTTTGCGGACTTGTTGAGCAATTTTTGGCTCACCCTTTTTTGTTTTTATTCACCTTATTATTTTTAGTTAAGAAGGGATATGAAACCCATCAGGACTCGAGTGGTAAAGATGCGGGTCAAGCCTCGGGATCCTCTCATATCCAAGGTGTTGATCCCAATCCAGGAAGAAAGCTTTGAGTTGCCCGAACAGGTGGAGTGTAGATAGTTAGTGTGTGTGTTTGAATAAAAGATGAACTTAGTTGAAAACTGGTTAGACAATGGTTTGTAATAAAGAGAGTTTGTAAGATTTTGAATTTGGGTTGTAATAAAGTAGTTAGTGGTTCTTGTTTTTATACTTCAACCTAAAAAGATCCTGGTTAATGTTAAAGGGGTTTAGATTTATTTCATTATTATTTGTTAATCAGATTGTACAGGTTTAGTGATTACCTAGTAACCCCCAAACTTATACCCCGGGTCTGGAGGGCGTTACAGGTTTGGTATCAGAGCTGTAGGTTTTGTCCCTGAAAACTAGAACATTAGGGTTAAGATAAGATAGGGAGATCACATAGGATAGGAATAGTCAAATAGGAAGAGTAGTGTTAGGATTTAGATAATGTTAGAATAGAAAGGTATTAGTTCTAGGAATAATTTAGTGACCTTTCTTCTTTCTTTGGTATATTATCAGATGGCGTCGTCAGGTTATTCGGCTTCTTCTGAGAGGACAGTGACTGGTCCAGTAGCACCAGTTATGCCACCAGTATCTGAGTTCATGTTTCCTCCTCTACCACCTCCACCACCAGTGCCACAAGAGCCAGTACCTCCAGTACAGGGGATTGTCCATGACCCTATAGAGATGTTTGATCCATTGAAGTTCTTTGAGCCGATGATTCCACTACCGGTAGAGCATCAGTTTATACCGGGGATTGAGCCGGAGCTTCCACCACCACCAGTATTACCTCATATACCAGTACATGCCCCCGAGCCCAACATATTTCAGATGATCCCAGTTGAGGGTATGGGAGAGCATGATGTGGATTTACAGTTGGGGTTACCACAGCAGGGTGCAGGTATACCGAGGGTTTCTTCGTAGGAGTCAGTGGGTCAGGTTGCACAGCCGCATATGGTACCATACCATGAGTACAGGGTTATGAGAGAGGATGTTGAGTATTGGAGAGCTCAGCACAGGGAGATTATGCATTTATTTGATCAGAGAGACCGAGGACCGTTAGCTGCCCTACAACTAGATTACTTTATGAGGCAGAGGTTACAGTCGGTTTTGATGAGTGCTACTTGGGAGCTGGATGATTTGACCAGTGAAGGACCGCCTTCTTTTGCAGAATTTTACAGGATATTCTGTTTAGCGCAGACTTTGGTTCAGACACTTAGGAGGAAGATGAGGCATATTCCACCAGGGTTCTGAGACATTGACTTCAGAGGACAGATGTATATAGATGCAGCCTAGTTTGACATAGTGAGTAGTGTGTATGTGTGTAGTAGTAGCTTGACTTGTAGTAGTAGTTTGACTGGTAGCAGTTAGTTTGACTTGTAGCCGCAGTGATGACCAGCAGAGTGAGACTTTTTATACCAATCACTTACACCTGAGGCTGGTGTCATATATAAAATGAACTTTTTCAAATTTCTTTTAATTAAATTTCAGTCTTTACAGTTTTACCGCATTTACCTTTACTTTATTGTTTTACAGCTTTTCGTATTTTAAATTCTGTCGAAAAAAAAGAACAAACATTTCATTTAACTATTTACATTTCCTGTTTTTATATTAAGCAAACTGTTTTCTTTCTTCGAACCATTATTTAAATTTTGTTAATATAGGATAAATTGTTTTCTTACCTACTGTCAATTATTTAGTAAACTGTTAAAGAAACATCACTTATTTTATTATCAGCAAATGGCACAAAAGAGAAAGACTAGGACTGAGACTTTCAATAGCAATTCTGAAGAACAGACCAATGATACCATGAACCAAATGTTCCATCCGATGCAACAACAGATGGTAATGATGCAACAACAGATGCAGCAACAGCAGAAGCAGATTCAACAACAAATGTTACAACAACCAACTCGTCCTGAGCCCCAGATACCACTAGTTATACCTATTGTTACTTTCAAACAGTTTCAGTCGGTCAAACCTCCAGAATTTGATGGGACAGCTGATCCTATTAAGGCTACCACTTGGTTGAAAGAAATAGAGAAAGCATTTGCGATAGTGAAGGTAGGTGAAGACTAGAAGACTGACTTTGCTAGTTACTTGTTGAAAGGAGATGCGAATTATTGGTGGGAATCTAAAAAGGCTTTAGAGGGTGAAGATGTTATTACATGGGATAGGTTTAAAGAGCTGTTCTTAGAGAAACATTTTCCTCGCTATGTGAGAAATCAAATGCAGATTAAGTTTTTGGAATTGAAGCAGGAAAGTATGTCCGTGACAAAGTATGAAGCCAAATTTATTGAATTGGCTAGGTTCGTTCCAGAACAAGTTGATACTGAAGAAAAACGAGTCCAAAGGTTTCAAGAAGGGTTATGACCGTGGATCTGTGGACAAGTTGCAGTTTTTGAGTTAACGACGTATACCGCCGTGGTCTAGAAAGCCTTGATCATCGAAGGGGAAAGTGAAAGATCTTAAAAGGATAGAGGACAGGGAAGTTTCCAAGACCGCTCCAGCAGGAAGCCGGGTTTTTAAACCCGGATAAATTTGAATTTCAAAAGGATAGGACAAGGTATCCAGAAAACAGGTAATCATTTCCAAGCCCCCAAACAGCAGGGAATTGTCAGAATTTCAGTGCCCTACTGTAGAACTTATGGACGAAAGCACACCGTGTATGTATCAAAGCGGATGTGACGTGTTTCAAATGCAAGAAGAAAGGAAACTATTCTAACGAATTTCTAACGGGAAAAATAGCAGAAATTGCTTGCTTCCAGTGTGGAAAGAAAGGGCATATCGCTAGAAATTGTAAAGGACCAGCAATAGCAGCTTGTATTCCGAAAGTGTTGGCACTACCTCCTCTACCGCCGCCTAATCAACGCAGAGCAAGAACTTTCAACATGATAATGAAAGAAGCAGTGCAGAGTCCTAGTGTAATTGCAGGTATGCTTTTGGTGAATTCCGTAGATTCAAAAGTATTAATTGATTCTGGAGCTACTCGTTCATTTATTTCTGAAGAATTCCTTGATAAGTTACATTGTGAAATCGAAAGGTTGGGCGAGACGTTAATTATAAAATTAGCGAATGACGACCAAGTTCTAGTAGATTGAGTATGTCCTGCGTGCGATATAGAAATAGGTTGACATCATTTCTCTGTAGACTTGATTCCTTTTAAGTTAGGAGAGTTTGATGTCATTTTGGGAATGGATTGGTTAGCTTGTCATAATGCTTAGATCGATTGCACGAATAAGAAAGTCAAATTATGAACTGCGGAAAATACAACGGTAATGTTCAAGGGTGAAAAACAGCGGAAGAAATTCCTAACAGTGATATAGACCAAACGATTGCTTCGACAGGGATGTGAGATGTACATAGCCTACGTGTTAGATACTGAGAAAGGAAGTCCCAAAATAGAAGACATTCCAGTTGTATATGAGTTTCCTTACGTCTTTCCAGACAAGTTTCCAGGGTTACCGCCAGATCGAGAAATAAAATTTACGATTGATTTAGCGCTAGGTACAGAACCAGTTTCGAAAGCTTCATATCGAATGGCTCCAGTCCAGATGAAGGAATTGTCAACGCAATTACAAGATCTTTTAGACCGAGACATCATAAGACCTAGTGTATCTCCGTGGGGTGCACCAGTATTGTTCGTGAAGAAGAAAGATGGCAACATGCGATTATGCATTGACTATCGAGAATTGAATAAGCTCACTATCAAGAATAAGTATCATTTACCGAGAATCGACGATTTGTTCGATCAGCTAAAAGAAGCTGCATGGTTTTCGAAGATAGATTTGCGATCGGGCAATCATCAATTAAAGATTAAAGCTGAAGATATTCCCAAGATTGCGTTCCGTACTAGATATGGATATTACGAGTTTCTTGTAATGGCATTCGGTTTGACCAACGCACCAACAGCATTCATGGATCTGATGAATAGGGTATTCAAGAAATACTTGGATAAATTCATGATTGTATTTATCGATGACATCTTGATTTACTCAAAGACGGAAGAAGAGCGTACTGAGCACTTGAGGATTGCTTTGGAAATTCTGAGAAGAGAGCAAATGTACGTGAAATACTCAAAATGTGAGTTCTGGTTAAAGGAAGTATAATTTCTAGGGCACATCATCAGTAGAGAAGGCATTCAAGTCGATCCAGCGAAGATTGAAGCTGTGTTGAGTTGGGAAAGGCCAAAGACACCGACAGATGTTCGAAGTTTCTTGGGATTGGCAGGATATTATAGAAGATTTGTCAAATATTTTGCGAAAATAGCAACGCCGTTGACCAAGTTAACTCAGAAAAGTGAAAAGTTCGTATGGGATGACAAATGTGAAAAAAGTCCAAGAGCTGAATTATCGATTAGTAACCGCACCGGTACTTGTATTGCCAGACGAGCATAGAAATTTTGTCATTTACAGTGATGCTTCATATCGTGGATTAGGATGTGTACTGATGCAGCACGGTAACGTCATTGCATATGCTTCGAGACAACTCAAACCTCATGAACAGAAATATCCTACGCATGATCTGGAATTAGCAACGATCGTATTTGCATTGAAACTTTGGAGACACTATCTCTACGGTGAAAAATGCGAAATCTACACGGATCGTAAAAGCCTGAAGTATATCTTTACGCAAAAGGAACTGAACATGAGACAACGCCGATGGCTGACATCGATTAAAGATTACGATGTTACGATCAGTTGTCATCCTGGGAAAGCGAATGTTGTGGCAGATGCACTAAGCTGGAAAGAAAGATTGAATTTGTTAACTTCATGTGAAGAATTAGCCAAAGAATTTGACAAGTTGGAAATCGAAATTCGTGTTCCCAATGAATCTTTTGAAGCTATCTATGCTATGACTTTTCAACCGGAGTTATTGGAAAAGATTCACCGCTGTGAAGAAGAAGTGATGAGTCAAGATGACGACTTAACTGGAGAAGAAATCACAACTCAGAAGGATAATGAAGGAATCCTATGCTTTGCATCAAGAATCTGGATCCCCAACGTGACAGAACTGAAAGAAGAAATAATGCGAGATGCGCACAGTTCGAAATATTCCATTCATCCAGGAAGTACAAAAATGTATCGTGATCTGAAAAAAACTTTTGGTGGCCAAATATGAAGAAGGAGATAGCGGAATGGGTAAGTAAATGCTACACATGCCAGCGACTTAAAGCGGAACATCAACGTCCAAGCGGATTACTACAACCATTAGATATTCCAGAATGGAAATGGGAACATCTAGCGACGGATTTTGTGATAGGACGACCAAGGACTAAAGCCAATCATAATGCGATATGGGTAATCATTGATAGATTAACGAAGTCGGCACATTTTCTACCGATTAATGAAAGATTTTCGCTCGACAAGCTAGTGCACTTGTATCTCAAGGAAATTGTGATGCGACATGGAGTTCCAATATCTATCGTGTCTGATCGAGATCCCCGTTTCAATTCAAGATTTTGGCGACAATTTCAAGAATGCCTTGGAACTAAATTAAACATGAGTACCGCTTATCATCCGCAAACCGATGGGCAAAGAGAAAGAACTATCCCAACAATTGAAGACATGCTACGAGTTTGTGCGATTGATTTCGAAGGCAGTTGGGATGAGCATTTACCTTTGGTTGAATTTTCTTACAACTGTTATCACGCAAGCATTGGAATGCCACCGTACAAAGCGTTATATGGAAGAAAATGCAGATCACCAGTATATTGGGATGAAGTTGGAGAACGCAAGGTTTTGGGTCCAGAATTAATCTAACAGACTAAACAAAAGATAGAACTTATTCGAAAACGATTGGATGCAGCACAAAACAGGCAACACAAATATGCAGATCAAGCAAGGAAGGATATGGACTACCAGGAAGGAGAGCACGTGTTACTCAAAATATCGTCATGGAAAGGATTGACCAGATTTGGCAACAAGGGTAAATTAAAGCCATGATACGTCGGACCGTTTGAAATTTTGAAGAAAGTAGGAAAAGTTTCATACGAATTAGCTTTACCGCCTCATATGCAACATATTCATAATGTGTTTCACGTGTCGATGCTTAAACGATATAATCCTGATTCTAGGCATGTAATCGAGTATGAACCGGTAGATATCCAACCTGATTTGTCTTTTATAGAATGGTCGATAAAAATTTTAGATCGGCGAGAGAAAATGTTGAGAAATAAGTCTGTATCTTTAGTGCAAGTTTTGTGGAAAAACCCTATGGTTGAAGAATCAACTTGGGAACTTGAGAGTGAAATGTTAGAGAAATAATCTCAATTGTTTTCATAGTAAGATTCTGAGGATAGAATCCTATTAAGGGGGAAGGAGGTAACGTATGGGAAAATTACGTCTGTATTATATCATATTTATACTAAATTATGTGTGTTAATATGTCATTTATGTGAAATTATCTGTCAAACCCTAATTGCTATGTGTTATGTGCATTCTGTGTTGTTCCGGTATTTTTAAGATATTTTTAAGGTATTTTATTTTGCATTCATAGCTTTTATTTTAAGCGTTTTATGACTCGAACCATGATTTTAAAGCTGGTATTTCAAATAAAATAATGGGCCTTATTTTTCATCAAACGTCTTTTACCATCGCATTATTCTGAACATCTAGGTATTTTATAAATTTTCTCATTTTGCGAAAAATGACTTTTCCGGGCCCCATTGGGTGTTAAAAACCCCACAAAAATCACATTTTTATTTTTATAAAATTATAGGACTTTTATTTATACCATTTCTTTGTATTTTTGCATTATTCACAATTTTTGGGAAATTTTGGCATATATATTGCATATATAAAATATTTATAAATTAAATTTTAATACTCAAAAATTATAAAATTAGGGGCTTATTAATTTTAAAAAGTGTAGAATTAGGGCCTTAATTTTAATTAGGAGTATTAATTTTACTACTATAAATAGCCTAATTATTATTAATTAATTAATTAAAAATCAGAAAAATTCATAAATTTCCCCAAATTTCCAGAATTAGGGTTCTTGAGTTCGTGGATTCAAGCAGCGATTTCATAGTGATTCTGTGCACCAAATCTTTCATCTGAGTACTCAAAGCGATCCTATTGATCTCTATTTTCTATTCGTATAATCAATTTCATGTTTCAGTGTGTGATTCTCAATTCGATTTTTTAGGGTTTATGTGGGATTTAGGGGTTTTTAATTTAAGAATCGTTTGGTTGTTTTGATGGTTCCAGTAGTTTTATATCAAGTTAAGGAATGATTTTGTGTGTTCAATTGATTCATATAACCCCTAGAGGTAGTAATTCGAGTTCTTGGTGTTTATTAATTTTTGATTTCATTTCTGTTATTTTATAAACATTTTTTATTTTTGTTGATGATCGGAAGTGATTCTGGAACACGAGAGCGTTATTTTAAGATATTAATCGTAATTTTTCGTATTCAAAATCGGTATTTCGAGATTTGGCCGGAAAATTGTTGAGTTGGCCGGAGAATCGGATAGAGGTATTGATTGGATTAGATAATGATACGGGTGAATTGCTGGTTGAATTTTGAATGATATGGAGGGTTGAATTGATTCGAATGACCTCGTTTTGATGCCGAATCGAAATCACCGGAGTTTCACCGGGTTTTGCCTGGTTTAGCCGGAGAAGACGACGGAGCAACCGTGGGCTGCAGAGGATTTGACGGTGATGTAGCAGAGAAGGAGTAGAAAGAGTTGCAGTTAGAAACGTCCTGAAATTGTTACGTTTTGATTGTGTTTTCTGCTCTCCGGAAAAGCTCGCCGGCGCCGGTTTCTAGGTAGCCATGACGACTGTTCTTCATCGACCCGGTTGTTAACCCGAAAAACAACCCGGGTTTGATCCGGAAAACCCTGAATCCAATCCCTATTTCATGTTTCTGATTAATTTATTATTTAATTATATTTTATAAAATCAAAAATTAGTTTTATTAATTCTAAAAATCAAATAAAAATTAGTTTTAAATCCTGAAAATTATTATAATTAATTTCTAAAATTATTTTATTAATTTAGAAATTCGAATTTAATTATTTCCCCTATTCTACTTTCAAAATAGTGATATTTCTTCAGATTTTTATTACGCTTGCACTCTTTTGATTCTCATGTTCATATTTCATTTTGATTCTTGATTTCTCCTTTTCATTTGAATCCATTGTTCATATTCCAATTGTTACTCACAAATATTGATGTATTCGGGTGATTAGAATATGTCAAAGCATACCGATTGTTCCGGTTGTTATTCCATGGACTGGATAATAATGCTTTGGGGATTAAGTTTACTTAATCCTAAGGACCGGGACATAACCGGATCCTTGAGATGGGTGTTAGGGCGAAAACATATACTAATATTCACGCAAGTATACGCGTTCGCAAGTAATATAGAATACTTTCTAGTTCGTTCCCTCAGAGACTCAGACTAAGTTATTGTCTAATTAAACTCACTCACCAATGTATGACTACTTCTCAATGTTAAGATAATAACACTTAAAATTGTTGATTAAATATTAACTATAATTAACTACTTAATTAACCACTTAACTAACACTTCAATTTATCAATAATAAAACACTCATGAGATCACAACTTCATTATTACTTCCTTCTATAGCCATTGTTATTACCTTTAGCATGTGACAGTGATGACATTAATCGAATAACACGAAACTGATAAAAGCCAACTTTCATTGTACTAATACCATTCTACCAAGCATCCACAATTAAGATAGAAGTTGAATAGTCATCAATCATGTTGAGTTCCTATATGTCTACAGAAATTGACAACACAACGATTTAAGCACAAGTTATCCCTTTTGATTACATAGGGCAAATAAAACTGTTAGAGTTACCCACTAATCATGCACAACGTACATGAACCTATGCTAGCATGGCAAGTTCTAAATCTCAAGATCCACCGTCGCTTCACAAGAGATTAACACCCTATCTTATATGTTCGCGACGCACATAAGACGAATACGCACAACTAATACTAGATATCATGCAATCATCACACACTAAAGTATTAAACAATTAACTACAGAATTCCATAATAAATCCGTTGCAACCCCATGATCACGATTAGCCCATAATAGAACTTATCGCCATCATGGGTTCATATGAAATCATGATAAACAACACAAGAAAATAATAACTAAACTAATTATATTAAAACAGAGTACGTCACAAGAGTAAATAAGTCAAAGCAAGAAAACTAGCATCCAACGTTACAACGAAACAAGAATCACAAGAAAATATGCTTCCTCTTCGCTGCAGTGTGCTAAATCGGTCTTCTTCCTTATCTCCTTCGCTTCTTGCGCCAAACACAATCTAAAACATAATCTCCTTCATATTCTCTATGAAAACGTCTCAAATCTACTTATATACCCATAAAACTCAGATTACATAGAAGTTGGAAGCCAAACAGAAGTAGAAGTCTAAAATAATTTAGCTTTTTACCCGACCCTGCGCGGCCGCTCAGCATTTCTGCGCGGGCGCGCAAGGCTGCTGCGCGGCCGCTCAGCATTGCTGTGCGGGCGCGCAGGACCCTACTGGAAAAATTCCAGGTTTGCTCCGTTTCTTCGCCGTAATCTGCCCGTTCTTTTCCTCTCGCAATGGTGAACACATGCCAAGGCTTATTCTTGATGATTCCTCCTCCGAAATGCAACTAATACCCTGAAATGCATAAACACTAGAAAAACGCATCAAATACATAAAATACTTGATTTCAAGACACCAATTTAAGCCATTTTAAGACGTTCTAAGTGGTATAAAATGCCACTTATCACACCCCCAAACTTAAATCGATGCTTGTCCTCAAGCATCACAGACTCAAAACAAATAAAAATATGCATGAATGCAATCTATATGAAAATGCAAAGATCCCCCTTACTACAATTAACCAACCAAATTGTCACGTCTCAACGAATGCAGTTAGACACTAAAGATCAATAAACTCATGCAAACGGACATACAGCCAGAAACGTGGTGTGTGCAAATGCTTAACAGATATGCTTCAGAACTAGACCAATTATAATGACTAGACTATCCTCAAGGCAATCCTACGATTATACAAAGAATAAAAATTCTAGGCACAAAGTGATATACAACACTACAAGAACTCTGGAGCTTACTACGGAATCGTGCTTTTTATTTACAACTCAAATGCTTATTTGATCGTGCAATGAGTGAGGTCCACAAAAGACTTATACAATGATATCCATGTAACGAGCGTTAGGTTAGCGGATCCCAGACTCTAAAAGCCTTAGGTCACTAGGCACAAAGTCCCCTAAGAACTTAATAACTCGAATACCAAAGAACCCACTCTTGATCAATTATGCAATTTTTTTTTTTTTTTTGAGCAAGTGCGTTTCGCTCCATCTTGCTCAACCCTAGACTACTCGCATAACATGCGAGCCGGCTACTAGCCATTTGACGCCTAGCCACAACTAGCAACAAATTCCATTTTTACTCCATTATTTTTTTCTTTTTCATGCCTTTACCACTAAGAACCTATTATCAAATTCTAAGCATAATAAATAGATTATCCTCGAAAATAATCAGATCATAACAACAATCTAGCCCTTAAGCATTCTCTAAGACTTAGTGAAAATACAAGTGCTTCTAGCATGCATATCAACCTACACAACTTAATATCACTTTAATGCTATCACTACACTCGCATCAATATCACAATTCAGTCGATAAATCATTGCAAAAGGGATCATGGTATATGCATGAGCTATATGATATGACAAACAAATAAAGCTATATAAAAAAAACTATATGGCAAAAATTATGCAACTATATGAACTAACTATCATGAATATGCAGCTATATGACACACACAAAATATTCCTTAACTACCACCCCCAAACTTAAAATCTTCACTGTCCCCAGTGAAGGTAGTAGAAAGGAACACAGGGTATACGTACTCGGAGTCATCATCATCATCACCCTCAGTGGGTGGAGTATCAGGCGGCGGGTATGCAGAGTCCTCACCAAAAACTGGCCACTGGATATCAGCTCCAAGGCCTCGAAAAGCAGTCCCTAACGCAAGAGTGAGCTCCTGAGCAAACCTGCTCTGCGTCTCATACATGGCATCCATCCGTCGTGAAAGCCTCCTATACTGGGCATCACCCATCCCAGCACCCTCCTGAGCTCTCGAAGAACCAGCCTCACCACGCCCTGGCCTAGCCATAGTAGCACCTCGTGCTGGACGTCCTCCTGGAAGACGATAACCCAGCCCATGCTCCTCAGGCTTACCACCGGTCCACTCCTGCATCCCATTCAGAGTGCCATAATCTATCGGAGCTGCTGGAAACTGCAACTGCTCATGAGCCGGCCAGTTCACTCCTACTGCTCGGCATAGCTTCGTAACCGTAGATGCATAAGGGATGTTCATATGCTTTGCTCCCCTCAAAAACTTCAGAATTCCTTGGTAGATAAACTCACCAAGGTACACATAGTATTCCTCATTCAGAATTCCCCACAACAACTGTGCTTTCTCAACTGTGACCTCGTGTGCATGTGAAGAAGGCAAAATATTAGCACATATAAATGCATTCCATGCACGGGCATACCTGTTCATGGCGATCGCCGGAAAGTGACGGTACTCATTATTGGCTGGACTGCGGTTCCAAACTGTGCCCGGTCGACAGAGAGTCGCACAAATCAAATCCAAGTCAAAATCTTCAGCAGTCTTTTCATTCCAGTTCTCCTCCTCGGGCTTTTTCTCTCGCTGTCCAATCACACGGCGAATCTCCGCAGGATGATAATCAACCGTCAGCCCACGAACTACAGAAAACCCATTCTTTTCAGCCTTCGCGTTCGCGTAGAACTCGCGAACAACACTCATCGGTACTGCTTCGGGTGACTCACAAAAAGTTATCCACCCCTTCTCTGCAATCATGAGCAACAACTCACCATCCCTCCCTGATGGTAAAAACTCCCTCTCCTTCAGAATCGGCTTCCCCAACAGCCTAGTGTACTCCTCCTCCGCAGCTCTGTCAGTTAACCGAGGCCTTGCAGCAGTACCCCCTGATGAATCAGCAGTAGGAACTGTGCTGCTGCTGTCAATAGTGCGTGCTCTCTTGGGTGCCATTGATTTGTGAATAAAAATGTGTAAGAACTGATTTTTGATATTTATGAGAGGGTTTAAGTGTAGGAAGTTTGTGGGAGATATGTGGGATAGGTGTATGTATATATAGGGTGTGGAGTAGGTTAAATTAGATTATGAGTGGGGTTGAGGGATAAAATCATGGGGTAATGGGAAAAGAATTCGTGGGTTTATGGGCTGTGATGGGTTTTTGTGTTTTGTTTTTTTTTTTTTCTGAACTATAAAAAATTTTCTGGAACTCGACCCCTGCGCGGCCGCTCAGCATTTCTGCGCGGGCGAGCAGCAAGCTGCGCGGGCGCGCAGAGGGTCTCTGGATTTTTTTTTTTTCAGCCCCTGTTTTCTGATTTTTTTGTGTTTTTGGATAGGTTATTAACTTCTAAGGGTTTCTGTAACAACAATTCATGGGTTGCCTCCCACGCAGCGCTTCTTTTTCGTCATTAGCTTGACGTTCCGTACCTTTCTCAAGTAGTCAACAAAATGGCACTAACCACCTCTCGGTTTGCCATGTCCCCATAGTAGTGCTTCAACCGCTGACCGTTAACCTTGAATGCTTGGTCCGAATCATTCTCAAAAATTTCCACCGCTCCATGTGGAAACACAGTTTTGACAATAAAAGGTCTAGACCACCTTGATTTCAACTTCCCAGGAAAAAGTCGGAGCCGAAAGTTGAATAACAGAACTTGTTGCCCTGGCACAAATAACTTAGGATGTAGCTTCCTATCGTGCCACCTCTTCACCTTTTCCTTATACATTTTGTTATTCTCGTACGCTTGAAGTCGAAATTCATCAAGTTCATTAAGCTGAAGCATTCTTTTCTTACCAGCTGCATCTAAATCCAGGTTCAATTTCTTCAATGCCCAGTAGGCCTTATGCTCAAGCTCCGCCGGTAGATGACATCCCTTACCGTACACCAACTGAAACGGTGACATCCCAAGTGGAGTTTTGTATGCTGTTCTGTAAGCCCAAACAGCTTCATCGAGCTTTAAAGACCAATCCTTCCTTGACGGACAAACGACCTTCTCTAGAATGCGCTTTATCTCTCTGTTAGACACTTCCGCTTGACCATTTGTTTGCGGATGATAGGCAGTAGCTACTCGATGATTCACATTATAACGCTGCATCATAGAAGTGAACTTACGGTTGCAAAAATGCGATCCTTCATCACTTATGATTACCCGAGGCGCTCCAAACCTTGTGAAAATTTGCTTATGAAGAAAATTTAGTACTACCTTTGCATCATTTATCGGTAAAGCTTTAACTTCGACCCATTTTGAGACATAATCGACTGCCAGCAAGATGTACTGATTATTGCAAGACGAGATAAAAGGCCCCATGAAATCGATTCCCCATACATCAAAGACCTCAACTTCAAGCATCACATTTAATGGCATCTCATCGTTCCTTGACAAATTTCCCACTCTTTGGCAACGATCACACCTTAAAACAAACTGATGAGCATCCTTGAACAAAGTAGGCCAGAAAAAACCTGCTTGCAGAATACGAGCTGCCGTCTTCTCACCTCCATAGTGTCCACCATAAACCGTGGAATGGCAGTCTCGTAATATCCCCTCCGTCTCATAGAACGGGATACATCTCCTGATGATCTGATCAGCTCCCTGTCTAAACAAATATGGTTCATCCCACATATACCACTTCACCTCATGCAGAAACTTCTTCTTTTGAGCGGATGTCAAATTAAGCGGCATTATATTGCTGACAAGATAGTTTATAATATCTGCAAACCATGGTTCTTCCTCCTGAATTGCAAACAACTGCTCATCCGGAAAAGATTCATTGATTAACGTCCTATCTTGTGAAGTAGAATCGGGATTCTCCAACCTAGAGAGATGGTCAACTACTTGATTCTCAGTACCTTTTCTATCTTTGATCTCTAACTCAAATTCTTGAAGTAAAAGCACCCAACGAATGAGTCTCGGCTTTGAATCCTTCTTAGAAACCAGATAGCGAATAGCTGCATGATCAGTGAATACTGTCACTTTCGTACCAAGCAGATAAGATCGAAATTTCTCAAAGCCAAAGACTATAGCCAAAAGCTCCTTCTCAGTAGTGGTGTAGTTCAATTGGGCCCCATTTAAAGTCTTACTCGCATAGTAGACCACATGGAAGAGATTTTTCTTGCGCTGTCCCAGAACTGCACCTACCGCATAGTCACTCGCATCACACATCATCTCAAATGGTTCCGTCCAATCTGGTGCTGTAATAACTGGTGCCGTGATCAAATTCTCCTTGAGAGTCTCGAATGCTGCCAAACATTCATCATCAAATTTGAAAGGCACATCTTTCTCAAGTAAATTGCACAACGGCTTAGATATCTTTGAAAAGTCCTTGATGAATCGCCGATAAAAACCCGCATGACCGAGAAAACTAGGGATTCCTTTCACCGAATTAGGTGGGGGAAGATTTTCAATGACTCCCACCTTGGCCTTGTCCACCTCCAGACCTTTGCTAGAGACCTTATGCCCAAGGATAATGCCTTCACGCACCATAAAATGACATTTCTCCCAATTAAGCACCAAATTAGTTTCCACGCATCTTTTGAGTACGGCGCGCAGATTATTCAAACATTCAACATATGAGTGTCCAAAGACGGAGAAGTCATCCATGAACACTTCGACGTTATTTCCAATCATGTCAGAGAATATAGCCATCATACATCTCTGAAAGGTGGCCGGGGCGCCACATAACCCAAACGAAACTCTACGAAAAGCAAATGTGCCAAATGGACAAGTGAAGGTATTCTTTTCCTGATCTTCTGGTGCAATACAAATCTGATTATACCCGGAATAACCATCCAGAAGACAAAAATACTCATGTCCCGCCAATCTGTCAAGCATTTGATCAATGAATGGGAGAGGGAAGTGATCCTTCCTTGTGGCTTTGTTCAATTTTCTATAATCCATGCATACTCTCCATCCTGTAACTGTTCGAGTAGGGATGAGCTCATTCTTTTCATTTGCGACCACAGTGATACCTCCTTTCTTAGGTACACATTGCACGGGGCTCACCCACGAGCTGTCAGAAATAGGATAAATGATGCCTGCATCTAGCCATTTCAGAATTTCTTTCTTCACCACCTCCTTCATGATCGGGTTCAGTCTTCGCTGCTGTTCCACAGTTGGCTTACTACCTTTCTCTAACAGAATTTTATGCATACAATATGAAGGACTTATCCCCTTGATGTCTGCTATGGTCCATCCTATAGCCGATTTGAATTCTCTCAAAATCCTTAAGAGCTTGTCTTCCTCACTACTTGAAAGGTCAGCTGAAATAATAACAGGTAACGTAGATGAATCACCTAAAAAAGCATACCTCAAGTGTTCAGGTAATGGTTTGAGCTCCAAGGTAGGTGCTTCCTCTATTGATGGTTTGAGCTTCCCTTCAGCATTCTTAAGGTCAGAAGTACCAAGAGATTCAAATGGTATGTCGAGCTTTCTCTTCCATGGAGAAGCGTTCAGATATTGTAATTGCTCGTTGCTATCTTCATCATCGCTGTCAAAATCCCCCACTAAGGCCTTTTCCAATGCATCAGATATTAGCATGTGATCGAGTTCCGAAGTAACCGCAGAATCAATCACATCCACTTTTAAGCACTCCTCATCTTCTGTAGGGAATTTCATTGCCTTGAATACGTTGAAGGTCACATCCTGATCTTGGACCCGCATAGTAAGTTCCCCTTTTTGCACATCTATCAAGGTACGGCCAGTAGCCAAGAAAGGCCTCCCCAAGATTATGGGAATCTTCTTATCTTCCTCAAAATCCAGAATAACAAAATCAGCAGGAAAGAAGAGCTTATCCACCTTGACGAGCACATCCTCAACTATGCCCCTTGGGTAAGTAATGGAACGGTCCGCCAATTGTAGCGACATGTATGTGGCTTTTGGATCAGGCAGATCCAGCTTTTTAAAGATCGACAACGGCATCAGATTAATGCTTGCTCCCAAATCACAAAGGCACTTGTCAAAAGTTAGATTGCCAATAGTGCAAGGAATGGTGAAGCTTCCTGGATCTTTCAGTTTTGGTGGTAACTTTTGTTGCAGAACCGCGCTGCATTCTTCCGTGAGAGCAACGATTTCAAGGTCATCCAGTTTCACCTTCCTTGAAAGAATAATCTTCATAAACTTCGCATAACTAGGCATTTGTTCCAGCGCCTCAGTGAAAGGTATATTGATGTGAAGTTTCTTGAACACCTCCAGAAACTTCCCGAACTGTCTATCCAGCTTTTGTTGCTGCAATCTCTTAGGAAAAGGTGGTGGAGGATAGAGCTGTTTCTCCCCTGTATTAGCCTCAGGAAGAGTGTGTTCAACAGTAGTCTTCTTTGGTTCCACCACTTTCTCCTTTTGCTTAGATTCTTCATCTCTAACTTCAGCTTCGACTTTTTTTGCCTTTTCAGCATCAGCTACTTTTCCAGACCTTAAGGTAATAGCCTTGACTTGCTCTTTAGCTTCCTTCCTGCCTGGTACTTCTGTGTCACTGGGAAGAGTGCCAGGTTGATGATTGAGCACTGCATTGACTAATTGACCGATTTGATTTTCCAAGGTCTTGATAGAAACCGCCTGACTCTTGCACAACAGCTTAAGTTCCTCAAAATCAGCACTAGTAGGTGCAGCTGCACTTCCCTGTTGAGGATATGATTGCCTTGTAGCATACTGCTGTGGTTGCTGGAATCCAGGTGGGTTAAACTGTTTACTTACTCCTTGCTGATATGTTGGCTGAATAGCATTCTGATTATTCCCCCAGCTGAAATTTGGATGATTTCTGTTGTTAGGATGATAGGTCGCTGGCACAGGCTGCTGTTGTCGCTGATAATTATTCACATACTGAACAGATTCGTTGACAAGAGAACACTGATCCGTAGCATGAGAACCTGCACAAAGCTCACAAACCATAGCTATTTGATTAACTCCATACGTAGCCAAAGAATCAACCTTTATTGATAGCGCTTGGAGCTGGGCTGCAATAGCGGTGGCTGCATCAACTTCCAGAATACCTACTACCTTGCCTGACGTCATCCTCTGAGTTGGGTTTTGATGCTCATTTGCAGCCATCGTCTCGATAAGATTATACGCCTCAGTATAGCTTTTAGCCCATAAGGCGCCTCCAGCTGCTGCATCGAGCATGGGCCGAGATTGGGCCCCCAAACCATTATAAAAACCAGTAATTAGCATCCAATCCGGCATTCCATGATGAGGACATTTTCTCAACATTTCCTTGTAGCGTTCCCAAGCCTCGCACATAGATTCTGTAGGTTGCTGCGCAAACTGAGTAAGAGCACTCCTCATAGCAGCAGTCTTTGCCATTGGATAAAACTTCACCAGAAACTTTTGCGCAAGATCTTGCCACGTAGTGATGGACCCAGCTGGTTCAGAATGTAACCAGTCTTTAGCTTTATCCCTCAATGAGAATGGGAAAAGCCTCAACTTGATAGCCTCATCAGTCACGCCATTATACTTAAAAGTGCTGCAGATCTCGACAAAATTCCTTATGTGCATGTTGGGGTCTTCAGTTGCCGCTCCTCCAAAAGAAACAGAATTCTGCACCATCTGAATAGTGCCCGGCTTGATTTCCAAGGTGTTAGCTTGAATAGCCGGATGAAGGATGCTTGACTGAATGTCATCAATTTTAGGCCGAGAAAAATCCATAAGAGCTGGATCAGCTTGAACAATACGATCTCCCGTGTTTACTGGTTCTTTCTGCTCAGTTCCTGAATCCGAATCCTCAAAATCTAACTTCTCCGGAGTATCAAGAACTTCGACTTTCTCCTCAGCTGTATCTAAGGTCCTCTTGCGAGCACGAGAACGAGTTTGCATAAACGCTTGCTAAAGTACCTGAAACACAACCGAAAAGAGTAATTAACTACTACGTCCTAATCACTGAGTCCTAATGACCAATGATGGTAAGTACATAAACTAAACAAATACGCCGAGTCCCCGGCAGCGGCGCCAAAAACTTGTTAGGGCGAAAACATACACTAATATTCACGCAAGTATACGCGTTCGCAAGTAATATAGAATACTTTCTAGTTCGTTCCCTCAGAGACTCAGACTAAGTTATTGTCTAATTAAACTCACTCACCAATGTATGACTACTTCTCAATGTTAAGATAATAACACTTAAAATTGTTGATTAAATATTAACTATAATTAACTACTTAATTAACCACTTAACTAACACTTCAATTTATCAATAATAAAACACTCATGAGATCACAACTTCATTATTACTTCCTTCTATAGCCATTGTTATTACCTTTAGCATGTGACAGTGATGACATTAATCGAATAACACAAAGCTGATAAAAGCCAACTTTCATTGTACTAATACCATTCTACCAAGCATCCACAATTAAGATAGAAGTTGAATAGTCATCAATCATGTTGAGTTCCTATATGTCTACAGAAATTGACAACACAACGATTTAAGCACAAGTTATCCCTTTTGATTACATAGGGCAAATAAAACTGTTAGAGTTACCCACTAATCATGCACAACGTACATGAACCTATGCTAGCATGGCAAGTTCTAAATCTCAAGATCCACCGTCGCTTCACAAGAGATTAACACCCTATCTTATATGTTCGCGACGCACATAAGACGAATACGCACAACCAATACTAGATATCATGCAATCATCACACACTAAAGTATTAAATAATTAACTAAAGAATTCTATAATAAATCCGTTGCAACCCCATGATCACGATTAGCCCATAATAGAACTTATCGCCATCATGGGTTCATATGAAATCATGATAAACAACACAAGAAAATAATAACTAAACTAATTATATTAAAACAGAGTACGTCACAAGAGTAAATAAGTCAAAGCAAGAAAACTAGCATCCAATGTTACAACGAAACAAGAATCACAAGAAAATATGCTTCCTCTTCGCTGCAGTGTGCTAAATCGGTCTTCTTCCTTATCTCCTTCGCTTCTTGCGCCAAACACAATCTAAAACATAATCTCCTTCATATTCTCTATGAAAACGTCTCAAATCTACTTATATAATAGTCCCATAAAACTCAGATTACATAGAAGTTTGAAGCCAAACAGAAGTAGAAGTCTAAAATAATTCAGCTTTTTCCCCGACCCTGCGCGGCCGCTCAGCATTTCTGCGCGGGCGCGCAAGGCTGCTGCGTGGCCGCTCAGCATTGCTGCGCGGGCGCGCAGGACCCTACTGGAAAAATTCCAGGTTTGCTCCGTTTCTTCACCGTAATCTGCCCGTTCTTTTCCTCTCGCAATGGTGAACACATGCCAAGGCTTATTCTTGATGATTCCTCCTCCGAAATACAACTAATACCCTGAAATGCATAAACACTAGAAAAACGCATCAAATACACAAAATACTTGATTTCAAGACACCAATTTAAGCCATTTTAAGACGTTCTAAGTGGTATAAAATGCCACTTATCAATGGGCCGTAGTGCCTGGGTGCCCGATTGGATCTATATAATGGGATATAGATCTGCACTGTATCCTGGCTGATCAGCAGGGTATAGATGCGAATTTGTGTCCAGTTTAGTTCATTTGTACTCGCCAGTAATGGCCTTCTTTCTATTCTCGCGGGGTTATATCTTTGCAGATATACCCAGGTTACCGTTTCACTTAAACTGCTTAAACACTAATTATATTTTGCGGACTTGTTGAGCAATTTTTGGCTCACCCTTTTTTGTTGTTATTCACCTTATTGCTTTCAGTTAAGAAGGAATATGAAAGCCATAAGGACTCGAGTGGTAAAGAAGCGGGTCAAGCCTCGGGATCCTCTCATACCAAACTGTTGATCCCAATCCAGGAAGAAAGCTTTGAGTTCCCCGAACTGGTGTAGTGTAGATAGTTAGTGTGTGTGTTTGAATAAAAGATGAACTTAGTTTAAAACTCGTTAGACAATGGTTTATAATAAAGAGAGTTTGTAAGATTTTGAATTTGGGTTGTAATAAAGTAGTTAGTGGTTCTTATTTTCATACTTCTACCCAAAAGATCCTGGTTAGTGTTAAAGGGGTTTAGATTTATTTCTCTATTATTTGTTAATCAGATTGTACAGGTTTGGTGATTAGCTAGTAACCCCCAGACTTATACCCTGGGTCTAGAGGGCGTTACAAGTTTAGTTAAAACAATCTCAATTTGTTAATCGTCTTAGCATTGGATAATAATCATATCATTGTTGTATAGGTGCATATTCTTAAATTAACCAAAGATTCTATGTGGGAACGAATTTGATCTTAATCCTATACTACTTGCGTACGCGTATACTTGCATGTATTTTAGTGCGTGTTTAGCGACTAACAAGTTTTTGGCACCGCTGCCGGGGACTGCAGTGTTAATTTTTAGTTTATGTATTTGTCATCAGTGGTCGTTAAAGTTCTTTGACTCGGACATTGTTACTTACCTATTTCCCTGTCTTATTTCAGGTACTCTAGCGAGTGTGTATACATATACGTTCTCGGTCTCGTAAGAGAAATCTGGATCAAGCCGAGGAAGAAGCTATAGTGGTTTGAAGGGAAGTTGTTGAGGACGAAGAGAAGGTGGAAGAAGAAAAGAAAGTCGAGGAAGCAGTTTTAGTTGAGATGGGAGATCAAGCAGGAAATCCTAAGGCTTTGATGGATTATTCTCAGCCTAAGATCAATGATATTCAGTCAAGCATCATCAGACCAGCCGTCTCGGTTAACACTTTTGAGATCAAGTCAAGCATGATTCAGATGATACTCAGTTCAGTTTGGGGGTTCTCTTACAGAATACCCCAACATGCACATCAGGGATTTTATCGAGATCTGCGACACTTTCAAGTTCAATGGTGTGACTGAAGATGCTATCAAGCTGCGACTCTTCCCATTCTCTCTGAGGGATAAAGCAAAGTGCTGGTTACATTCTCTACCACCAGGGTCTATCACTACTTGGGAAGATCTTGCTCAAAAGTTTCTCACTAAATTCTTTCCTATGGTGAAGACTGCTGCAATCAGGAATGCTCTTACTCAGTTTGTTCAGCAAACTGGAGAATCTCTGTGTGAGGCTTGGGATCGATATAAGGAGATGCTAAGGAAGTGCCCACACCATAGCATGCCTGATTGGATGATTATAAACTGTTTCTATAATGGATTGGGTGCTACTTCTAGACCTATGCTCGATACAGCATCAGGAGGAGCCTTGTGGGCTAAGAGCTACAATGAAGCTTATGAATTGATTGAACTGATGGATACTAATGGATACCAGAATCCTTCCCAGAGACTCTGACTCAGCGAAAAGTAGCAAGAATTCTGGAGTTGGATGCAGCAACTGCTATAGCTGCCCAACTTAAGGCTTTAACAATGAAAGTGGACACTTTGGCTAATTATGGAGTTAATTAAATCACTAGTGTCTGTGAGCTTTGTGCTGGTGCCCATGAGACTTATCAGTGTGCTATTTCTAGTGAATCAGCTCAGTTTGTGAGTAACTTTCAGCGATCGCAATAACCTGTGCCAGCCACCTATCATCCTAACAATCACAATCATCCTAATTTCAGCTGGAGCAATGCTCAGGATGTGGTTCAACAACCTTATCAGTAGCACCCCAGCTAAGCAGTACAACCCCCCTGGTTTTCAGCAACCGCAATATGCACCAAGACAACAACTTCAGCTGCAACAAGCTAATTAAAAATTTGAATTAGAGAAGTTAAAGCTTATGTGTAAAAGCCAAGTTGTTTATATCAAGACCTTGGAAAATCAAATTGGACAAATTGTCAATGCCTTGCTAAATCATCAACCTAGTACACTACCTAGTGACACTGAAGTACCAGGAAAGAGGGAAGCTAAGGAGCAAGTGAAGGCCATCACTTTGAGGTCTGGGAAGGATGCAAATCCAGAATGAACTCAAGTTTTGAATGAAGAAGTTGGGGCTAAAGAAGAAGTAGAGCAGCAGGAAGCAAAAGTGGAACCAAGGAAGACTACTGTTGAGCACACTCCTCCTGAGAGTAATACAGGGGAGAAACATACCTATCCTCCACCGCCTTTTCCTAAGCGGCTGCAGAAGAAAAAGCTGGATAAGCAGTTTGAGAAGTTTTTGGAGGTGTTCAAGAAACTTCATATCAACATACCTTTTACTGAGGCTCTTGAGCAGATGCCTAGTTACGTAAAGTTTATGAAAGGTATTCTATCTCGAAAAGTGAAGCTTGATGACTTAGAGACTGTTGCTCTCATGGAGGATTACAGTGCAGTGCTGCAATAGAATTTGCCTCCAAAGCTTAAAGATCCAGGAAGCTTCACTATTCCGTGTACTATTGGAAAAGTGTCTTTCGATAGATGCTTATTTGACTTGGGAGCTAGCATTAATCTGATGCCTTTGTCAATCTTCAAGCAGTTGGACTTGTCTTATCCAAAGCCTACCTATATGACTTTACAGTTGGCCGATCGTTTTATTACATATCCGCGAGGTATTGTGGAGGACGTCTTGGTCAAGGTTGATAAACTCTTCTTCCCTGTTGATTTTGTAATTCTTGATTTCAAGGAGGATAAGAATATTCCCATAATCTTGGGGAGGCCTTTCTTGGCGACTGGCCGTACCTTGATAGATGTGCAGAAGGGTGAGCTTACAATGCGAGTGTTGGATCACGATGTAACTTTAATGTGTTCAATGCTATGAAATTTCCTATGGAAAATAAAGAGTGCTTAAAAGTGGAGTTGGTCAATTCTGTGGTGACATCGAAACTTGATCAATTGCTAAGGTCTGATGCCTTAGAGAAGGCCTTATTGGGAAATTCTGATAGTGAAGATAACGAAGGTGAAGAGCAATTGTAATATCTGAATACTTCTCCCTGGAAGAGGAAGATTGATATGCCTTTTGAATCTCTTGGAATGGAGGAATTGAACAAAGCTCCTAAACGCCTCAAGCCATCTATTGAGGAAGCTCCTACTCTTGAGCTTAAGCCTTTACCTGAACATTTGAGGTATGCTTTTTTAGGTGATGCGTATACTCTGCCTGTGATTATTGCATCTGACCTTTCAGGTAGCGATGAGGAGAAGCTCTTGAGGATTCTAAGAGAGTTCAAATCGGCAATTGGTTGGACCATAGAACATAATAAGGGAATCAGCCCTTCTTATTGCATGCATAAAATTCTGCTAGAGGAAGGTAGCAAGCCTATGGTTGAGCAGTAAAGAAGACTTAATCCTATCATAAAGGAAGTAGTGAAGAAGGAAATTCTTAAGTGGCTGGATGCAGGGATTATCTATCCCATTTCTGTCAGTTCTTGGGTGAGCCCAATTCAGTGTGTACCGAAGAAAGGAGGTATCACAGTTGTTGCTAATGAGAAGAATGAGCTCATTCCTACTCGAACAGTCATGGGATGGAGAGTTTGTATGGACTACAAGAAGTTGAACAAGGCCATTAGGAAGGATCACTTCCCTCTGCCTTTCATTGACCAGATGCTCGACAGGTTGGCTGGTCACGAGTACAACTGTCTTCTGGATGGTTATTCGGCTTATAATCAGATTTGTATCACTCCAGAGGATCAGGAGAAGAATACCTTCACTTGTCCATTTGGTACTTTCTCCTTCAAACGAGTTTATTTTGGTCTGTGTGGTGCACCAGCCACATTTCGGATATGCATGATGACCATCTTTTCTGATATGATTGGCCAGAATGTGGAGGTGTTCATGGACGACTTCTCTGTATTTGGCGATTCTTCTGATGAATGCTTGCAGAATCTTGGAAATGTTCTCAAGAGGTGTGTTGAGACCAATCTGGTTCTCAATTGGGAGAAATGTCACTTTATGGTGTGACAGGGCATTATCCTTGGGCACAAGGTTTCTAGTAAAGGTCTTGAGGTGGACAAAGCCAAGGTGAGGGTCATTGAAAATCTTCCTCCACCTATTTCTGTTAAGGGAATTCACAGTTTTCTTGGTCATGCGGGATTTTATAGACATTTCATCAAGGACTTCTCTAAGATTTCAAAGCCATTATGCAGTTTGCTAGAGAAAGATGTCCCTTTCAAGTTTGATGATGAGTGCCTTACCACTTTTAAGACGTTGAAGAAGAGTTTAATCACGACACAAGTCATAACTGCACCTGACTGGAATGAACCTTTTGAGATGATGTGCGATGCAAGTGGCTATGCAGTTGGAGCAGTTCTTGGGCAGAGAAAGAATAATATATTTCATGTGGTCTACTACGCTAGTAAGACCTTGAATGGTGCTCAACTGAATTATACTACTATGGAAAAAGAACTTTTGGCTATTGTATATGGTTTTGAGAAATTTTGATCTTATCTACTTGGGACTAAAGTGACAGTTTTCACTGATCACACTGTAATTTGTTATCTCGTCTCAAAGAAGGACTCGAAGCCTAGATTGATTAGATGGGTTCTTTTGCTTCAATAATTTGAATTAGAGATCAAGGACAGAATAATGAAAATCAAGTCGCTGATCATCTATCTCATTTAGAAAACCCTAGTGCTACTTCGCTGGACAAGACATTAATCAATGAGTCTTTTCCCGATGAGCAGCTATTTGGAGTGCAAGAGGAAGAACTGTGGTTTGCAGACATTGTGAACTACCTTGTGAGTAATATCATGCCTCCCGATTTACCATATGCTCTAAAAAAGAAGTTTATGCATGAAGTGAAGTGGTATATATGAGATGAGCCATTTCTTTTTCGACAAGGAGTTGACCAAATCATCAGGATATGTATTCCTTACAGCGAAACGGGGGGATCTTGCAAGATTGCCACTCAACGGCTTATGGAGGACATTATGGTAGAGAAAAGACAGCAACTCGTATTCTTCAAGCAGGTTTTCTTTGGCCGACCTTGTTTAAAAATGCTCATCAGTATGTTTTGAAATATGATCGATGTCAACGTATGGGTAATATGTCTAAGAGGGATGAGATGCCTCTTAATGTGCTTCTTGAGGTTGAAGTATTCGATGTTTGGGGAATTGACTTCATGGGGCCATTTGTCTCATCTTGTAACAATCAGTACATCTTGCTGGCGGTTTATTATTTATCGAATGGGTTGAAGTTAAGGCGTTGCCAACGAACGATGCGAAGGTGGTCCTTAATTTTCTTCACAACTGATATTCACAAGGTTTGGAACTCCAAGAGTCATAATTAGTGATGAGGGGTCGTATTTTTGCAATCACAAGTTCACTACTATGATGCAAAGGTATAATGTGAATCATCGCATTGATACGACTTATCATCCTCAGACAAATGGTCAAGCTGAGGTATCTAATAGAGAGATCAAGCATATTTTAGAGAAAGTTGTGTGTCCATCAAGGAAGGATTGGTATTTGAAGCTTGATGAAGCTGTTTGGGCATATAGAACAGAATACAAGACTCAATTGAGAATGTCTCATTTTCAGTTGGTTTATGGTAAGGGGTGTCATCTGCCTGTGGAGCTCGAACATAAGGCATATTGGGCTTTGAAGAAGTTGAATCTTGACTTGGATGCAGCTGAAAAGAAGATGATACTTCAATTGAATGAACTCGACGAGTTTCGAATTCAAGCTTATGAGAACATCAAAATGTATAAGGAGAAAGTCAAGAGGTGGCACGATAGGGGTCTAGTGCTCAAATCATTTGTGCCGAGATAACAAGTTCTTTTTTTAACTCCCGTCTCCATCTTTTTCCTGGAAAGTTGAAGTCAAGGTGGTCAGGGCCCTTCATAATCAAAACTGTGTTTCCACATGGAGCGGTGGAGATTTTTGAGAATGATTCGGGCCAAGCATTCAAGGTAATTGGTCAGAGATTGAAGCATTATTATGGTGACACACAAAACCATGAGGTGGTTAGTACCGTTTTATTGTCCGTTTGATCTTAAGATTCTACGTCGAGCTAACGACGTAAAACAAGCGCTTCTTGGGAGGCAACCCAAGTTTGTTGTACATTAGTAGGTAGAGGAAGCAAGAAGAAAGGAGAAAAACATAAAAAAAATCAAAAAAAATAAAAATTCAGGGCCAACTTCAGAAGCTGAGCGCGGCCGTGCTGTTTTTCCAGAAACCAAGTACACTCGTGCTGATCTAGCGCGCGGTTTCACCGATTCGGCAAAAGGTGAGCGCGCCCGCACTGGTCTAGCGCGCGGCCGCGCCGGGGTCGCGACTCAGAAAAAATAAAAACAGCATTTTGTGAAGAGAAAATCGGGATTTTTGCTACAAAATCAATTTCTAACCGAATTTTACTCTTCCACATCACAAATTTCCCTCTTCAAATCAAACCCATTATTCCCACGATTCCCATAATCAATTCACACTTCTATTCCATATCTAATTCTCTTCTCACCACCTATATATACATACACTTATACACAAACTTCTCCACCACATGTCAAATTCTCAAACATAAAACTCTCTCAAACACTTAGCTTTTATTCTCTCTTATTCAATCCCAATGGCACCAAGAGACAAAGAACTCAAGTAAGCAACAACACCACCGATTCTTTGAATGCGGGTGGTGTGAGGCTGGGGTTTTCTACTCCCGAGGCTGAAGCGGAGTACACGAGGCTTCTCTCAAAGCCTATAGCGAATGAGCGATGGTTTTTCCATCAGGGAAGGATGGTAAGTTATTGAAGATGATTCTGGAGATGGGCTGGGTTCCTTTTTGTTGGGCTCCCGCTGCTGTGCCCATGAGTGTTGTTCGAGAGTTTTATGCTAAGGCGAAGGCGGAGAAGAATGGTTTCACAGTGGTTAGGGGATGACTGTGGAGTATAGTGCTGATGCGACTCCAACTCCAAACTATTGATTGAACTAGATTCTGATTCTGTTTATGATGTTAAAGTATCAAGAGGCTAATATCTTTTGGTCCGGGTCGCTAGGTCAGAAAAGCGAGAACTCTAAAATCTGCCCAAGTAGGATTTGAACCTACGACCAGTCAGTTAAGAATTTCTTAGAATTCATTATTTAAAATAAGCCTTGCATCCGAAACCAATAAATGATCGGAGGGTGATTGAGCAGCCCGCGAGGAATCCCGGTCAGGACACTTGGAATGATAAGACTCCAGAGGACTTCAACTTGGATCTGATCATTGCTACACTGTGTGTACTTGAGACTCACTGGAAGTTCAAGAGGGGCACAACTGATTACTCCATATTCCCTGCATCGTGCATGAACAGGTTTGCACGTGCATGGAACTCTTTAATCTGTGCTAACATCATGCCATCATCACATGTGCATGAGATTATGGTGGAGCGTGCTCATCTGAGGTGGGGTATTCTTTAGGGTGATTATATTGATTTGGGGATGGTGATATATCAGGGGATTTTGAGATTTTTGTGAGGAGGTACTACGGGTTCGATACCCTATGTGTCCATTGTGACGAAGTTGTGCGTGGCAGTTGGTGTTCATTGGCCCGCACATGAGCAACTACAGCTTCCCAGTGCTCCTATCGATAGTTCAACGATGTAGAGCATGGTTGAGTGGTATGACGGCAACCTCGATCCTATGGGGCTTGGTTATTCTTATGTTCATCTGCCAGGAGGACGTCCAGCTCCTCAGTCATATGCTGGTGGTACGCAGCAGGCTAGCAAGGCAGCTTGGAGAGCTGAGTTGGGTGCGAAAGCTGGACCGTCGCAACAGGAGCAGGAGGAAGCAGGGGCAGAGGTTGGAGCTGGTTTGAGCACAGAGCTGAGTTGGGTGCGGAAGCTGGACCGTCGCAGCAGGAGCAGGAGGAAGCAGGGGCAAAGGTTAGAGCTGGTTTGAGCATGACACAGTATAGGCATCTAGCGAGGAGGATGTATGCGATGCATGACATCCATAGCAGGTTTGCACGTGATCTCACCCAGGCACTTGGGACTGCATTCAGAGCCACAAGTGTTGACATCCGGTGGTCAGTATTTGGTGAGGACTCTGTATATCCACCTCCAGACATGCCTAACACTCCACCCGTTGAGGGTAATGATCCTGATTCAGAGTAGGTATACCTGATTCCTATTACCTTCACTGAGGAAAGTAAATATTTTAAGTTTGGGGGTAGTAGTTGAAGGAATATGTTTTGTGTGAGTCGCATATAGTTGCATATTCATGATAGTTTAGTGCATATAGTTGCATATTTTGCCATGTTTTTTTATTTTTGGTAGTTTTTATGATAGTTGTCCATGTAGTCTCATGCATTTGCATTATAACATGATCCCTTAGATTATTTTTCCGATTGACTTGTGATGTTGATGCTAGTGTAGTGATGTCGTATTTAGTGATGTTAAGTATTATTGAATTGATTTGCATGCTAGAGACAATTGTAATTCAGTAAGTCTTATGGATTGCTTGAGTGCTAGATCATGGTCATGGTTTGTTTGTTTGTCAAGGTTTAATCACTTGTTTATATTTAGAATTTAGGATATTCTCTTAATAATAAATTAACATGGATAGTTTAAAAAATTTGAGAAAATTGGATTTCATTGCTAGTTGTGTGGTTAGGTGTCAAATAGCTAGTAGCCGGCTCATAGTTATATGAGTAGTCTAGGGTTGGAGCGAAACACACTCATTCAGAAATTGTTAAAAATAAGAAAGAAAAAATATTTAAGTGTTATGTATAATTGATCACGAGTGGGCTCTTTAGTACTCGAGTTATTAAGTTCTTAGGGGACTTTGTGCCTAGTGACGTGAGGCTTTTATAGTCTGGGATCTGTTAAGCTAACGCTCGCTACATGGATACTATTGTATAAGTCTTTTGTGGACCTCACGCATTGCACGGTCAAATAAGCATATTTGTGTTGTTTTTTTGTGAATAAAAGCGTGAATCCATGTAAAACTTCGATATAAGAATTGAAGTATTATAAGTTATTTTGAGTTTAGCTTTTATTTTATTTATAAACTTGCGATTGCTTTGCTGAGTAATGAGTTATGATTATTGATCTAGTTGTGATAGTATATCTGTAAGCATGTGCACACACGCACGTCTCTGGTTTATAGATCGATTTGTATGGTTTGATTGATCTTTATTCGAATAACTGCATTTGTTGAGATGTTGCTTGTTGCTTGGTTTAGTTATTCTATGGGGATCGTTGCATTCATTTAGTTACATTCAAGCATTTTTATTTCTTATTCTTTGAGTCTGTTTATGCTTGAGGACAAGCATCGATTCAAGTTTGGGGTTATGTTGAGTGGCATTTATGACACTTTATTACGCTCCGTAAAGCTTTGAATTGGTGTATTTGTACTCAAGTTGTTGGTTTTTTAATGTATTTTCTAGTGTTTTTGCATTTTCAGGCATTCTCCAGGTAATCAGGTAAATTGGCATTATTTTGGGGCTAATTTGGTGTAAGGAAGGTGTTGGAATAAAAGCTCGTGTAAAGCCAGCTCAAATTAGCAAGGAAAAATGAAGAAGTCAAAATTTTAGCCAGCACCCTCGCTGTAATATCGCGCGGCCGTGCCGAAAGTCCAGAAGTCTCACGCCCGCGCTGTTGAAGCGCGCGGCCGCACCGGGTCGAGAAAAGAAATCCTGATTCTATTGGGCTTTCGATCCAAAAGACTTCTACTCTACATGGGGCTGCTATATATATATAAATAAGCTCATTTTTTATAAGGAGACATACCAGAGCATAAGGAGAAGGCGTAAGAAGACCGTTTTAGCACAATTCAACCAAGGCGAAGAAGATCTAGTTTTAACTTGTGATTCTTTGTTTAAGTTGTAACGTTGGATGCTAGTTTTCTTATTCTTGAACCTATACTCTTGATTCATACTTTATTTATTATTCGTTTATAAAGACTACGTTTATTATACTATACTTTCATCGGAACCCACGTTGATGATGAGTATGATCATGGGCTGATCATTATCGTGGGGTTCTAACGGATTTATTTATGGATTTCTTTAATTGAATTGTTTCGATGCCTTAGTGTGTGGTGATTGTATGATAACCTAGTAATGGTTGTGCTTATTCGTCTTATGAGTGTCGTGAACTTATAAGATAGCGTGTTAATTCTTAATGAAGCGAAAGTGAATTTAAGGGTTTAGAACTTGCCATGCTAGTATAGGTTCATGTGTTATTGTTATGCATGATTCGTAGGTAATTTTAACCATCTTACTTGCCCTATGTAATCTTGATAGATAACTTGTGCATTAAACCGTTATGTTGTTAAATTTTATAAACATATAGGGTCTCAATATAATTGGTGTCTATTCAGCTTCTATCTCTTTTTTGGATGTCTGGTAGTATGGTATTCGTACAACGAAAGTTGGCATTTATCAGTTTAGTGTTATTTGATTAGTGTCATTACCATTACATGCTAAGATTAAGAACAAAAAGTCTATTGAATGAAGTATCTAATGAAGTTAAAATCCCATGTTTGTCATATATATTAATTCAACCATTCTTATTCTCTTAGTTATAATTGTTAGCTTAAGTTTAGTTAAAACAATCTCAATTTATTAATCGTCTTAGCATTGGATAATAACCATATCATTTTTGCATAGATACATATTCTTAAATTAACCAAAGAGTCTCTATGGGAACGAATTTGATCTAAATCTTATACTACTTACGAATGCATATACTTGCGTGTATTTTAGCGCGTGTTTAACGACTAACATTATCTCAACAAACAAAATAAATAGGGCTCACGTACTTTGCAATTCAGTTCGGTAATTATTTTCAAAAATACGTATAACCGTCGTTACAGAAAACAAGGTCATCAAATTCTTTTTACAAAATATTTCAGCACGATACAATAATAATTTTCATAAAATATTTATAAATATATATTACATATTCAATTGGTATTCCCGATAATTACAGTATACGTTCCCGTATTTCTGAAATTAATTTCTCATAAATCGGACAGTGTTTTCTCTATTTATTGGTCTACCAATCGATATCATATCGACATGCTCAATAACAATCAACAATCCAAATCAACCACAATTCACAACCCCATCATTAATTACGATTCTAATATTTACAAACAACTAACTCAAATTCCGAAAACAATTTACAAGATATTATTTTATAATTTTTGTAGGACTCAGTTAATACATCACGTTCCACCGTTAACTCATCGAAATTCATCGTTGACGGCGACAAAATTCGTTGGTGCCCGATTAATTCGGGTTTCCAAACGAACTTCACCGATAAATAATAATCTCCCGCACGCCCGCACGCAATGAATTTATTTCACGAATACTAATCAAATATTTCTTGCAGAAATAACCAATCCAAATCTGAAAAAACCGAACCAAAGCAACTAATATATAGGACAATACTCACGCGCACACACGCAACACACACCAGCCGCCTCACCGGAAAGAAACCGGCGGCAACCGGAAAACCAAAACACATACCACATCAAAAATACCCACTACTGCAAAAGCATATATACACACACATATATATGCATGTATATATGTGCATCAATCAAATAGAACAGAATTAAAACCAGGGACAATGGCCGCAAATCAAAATGGCGTCCGGAAGAAACTCACCAGATGGGGAAAATGGGGGATCAACAAGAAGGTGAGTGGAAGAGATTAAGATAGAGAGAGATTATGAGAAAAAAGAGATGAGAGGGAGAGAGGTGCGAGAGAGACAATTGAGAGAAAGAGAGGCCGGTGGAGGGGAAGAACAGGGGAGGTGGTTTTGGGTGTATTTGGTATTTTATTTTTATTTTTTCTATCCTTCTCATGCATCTTCCACGTTTCAATAGCCTCACAGGAATGCAACACATATCAGAATAATTGACACGTACCCCCTGTACAGCTCGGTTCTGTCCCGCTTTACATTTTAACGAACAATTTTGCGGGTAAATAAAACTCAAAATATTACCAAAATAGTTTTAAATTTCTCAAAATAATTAAAAACCAATAAAATAAAATTTTCATACTTTTTAAAACATTTTTGAATTGTGCATCAGACCCGCATTTTGCGATTTAACAAACACATGTGCGGGTAAATATAACCCATTTTTTTCAAAATAATTTTAAAATCTTGAAATATTCAAATACTAATGAAATATAAGTTTCATAATTTTGAAATATTTTTGGAATAAATCTTGAACCCGCAGTTAAGTACAATCAGAAAATTATTTAGGGATAAATAATTGACAAAATATTATTTCCAAAATTTTATAGATTCCTATAAATAATTATTTAAATTACAAGGCCATGAAAATAATTTTAAAGATAATTTTAATACTTATGAAAATTAATTTTTAATAAAATTAATTTTTAAAGTAAAAACATAAAATAAAACTGCTCAAAAATTAATAAGATAAATGATTCTCTAACACAACTTAGTCAAACCTCACGTAATCACACATTCCTCAATAGAAGCTTCATGCTTCCATTTAAGTTCCATATTAAATCATTAATATTATCACTTTTCCATTTTCGTTATATAGACAAAAAATTGATATCTTTATCGGACACATCTTCACTTTATTCATTTAATCGTATCAACACATACGGGGCACTTAATCAAGTACTCACATGATTACCCGTAAAAGTCATAAATTACTCATTTCTCTTTTAATTCTCATAAATTATCATTTTTCAATTTCTTGCTCGCTAACTCCAAATCAATAATAATTAGTAGCACACCATACGAAAATATAAAATAATATATATATATATATTTATTTATTTTCTAATACCCATTCATATATAATATTCGAGAATAAAAATCGCGAAATCCCTGGATATTATTACAAATACATAAACAAATGCTATATTTCATAGTAGTAAATTCTATATTAATATATTTATAATAAATATTTAACTAAAAATTATTTTCCTAGTACAAGTAGAAACTCGATAAATTAATATTCGATAAATGAATAAACTCATCAAATGTATATTTTTCCAATCCCAACTTAATAGAGACAGTGTATTTTTTAGCTCGATAAATGAATAACCTCATTTAATGAATTAAATATTTCGGTTCAAAGGGTATTCATTTATCGAGATTTAACTGTATATCGTAGTAAATTCTATATTAATGAATTTTTAATAAATAGTTTCAAATAATTGTTTTGTATAGAAATAAACATTAATCCATTCAATCTCATTTTTAGTTTATGTAATTTATTATTCTATTGAAGCATTAAAAATTTTAAGAACAAATAATTTATAATTTTGCAATAATGTAGTATTAAAAAATTTCGAAAAAAAGTTACACAAAATTAAATATTTTGTTTGACTCCTAACAAGACTGAGATAGGATTTTTGTTATACGAACAAACACACAAAAGCTAAAATTAAAGAAAAAAATATAGTTTCATATCAACTTATTTTTAATTGACATTATATTTTTAATATGTAAACACTAAAAGTAGATATAATTAAGAAAAAATTATTATGTCATCATAATAAAGTAGCGCCATTTCTCATTTAGAATATTCGGATAATGTTAACTTTCGGAGAAATTAATATTGTATCTACATACAATCTATTTTAATTTATTTTTAAAATCTATGTAACTAATTCTACTTATACTTAAATAAAGCACTTGTTCAAAATATTCATATAAATATACACATAATTTCTTAAAAATGTACCCCACATGAACGTACGTCCATGTTTAATAGCACACATGTTCAGTCCCAAGACTTGTTTATGGCCCACCTAATGTGTTCAGGCCTAGCATGTTGAGTCCCAAGACTTGTTTATGGCCCACCTAATGTGTTCAGGCCTAGCTGAGTAGAGAGATTTTATGTTATGTGATAGGGTATAAGCAAACTGGCTAGGGCCTAACCCATATCTAGGGTGAGGCAGACTCAGCTGATGGACCAAGACCCCCCTCATCCAGCGCAGTCAAGTGGATAGACCCAGGCTCGGTGCCAACCTAGGACCTGGATCATCTCCCATCTAGGATCCAACCCAGGACCTGGATCATTTACCAACCAGGATCCAGCCCAGAACCAGGATCACCCAGCTAGAGTGGACCCGAGGGGGGTCCCTACAAACACATGCACACCCCGTAACCCGCTAATAAGGGGTACGCGGGCACGTGACGGTGAGAGCTATCAACAACTAACATCTCAGACAAGCATGGCGCGTGTCAGCGTACCATTGGGGCATCCTAAAGGTGGTCCTTACCTAGACACGTGTATGCAATCTACCCAAGCCAGGCGTCCTACGCCTCTAACAACGAACGGCCCCGATCTAAAGGTACAAACCCCTAAACCCTCCCTTTGGGCTATATATACCCCCAAAGATGAAGGGTTTAGGGGTTAGACACATTTTTACACACACTCTCTCTTATACACAAACATGTACACACATAGCCACCCCTTGTCCTATCTATATTCATCTTTCTCAACCAAGCTCTTACTCTCACGCCGGAGGCACCGCGGAGTCAAAACCCCCCTCCGGTGTTATTTTACAGACGCCCTACAGCAGTTACACATCATCATCACCAAGAAGGTCCATGCACGGCATCGGAAGGAGCCGCCCCGCTCACCGGAGTTATCATTTGGCGCTCAAAGGAGGGGGCTCCATCCTTGGGTCTCGGTGCCCCTGGATTCACCTGCATCAGCAAACTCTTAAGAGAGTCCCCTTCTTAAACCTGTAAGAATACAAGCAACCATACCCTCTCTTGAATATGAATGTTGTTAATTTAAGCCACATTTGTATGAGCTCATTACTTTAGGCCACGTTTGTGTGAGCCCGGTTTCGTTTGTTAGTTTTGATTGTTTTGAAACCCATATCTACTTTAGTTTGCATACTGTCTTTGTGCTCTAGATCCTGCTATTCTTGTTCGATAATATTGTTAGCAAAACCCAGAAAGTTTGTTTGGTGTTATTCTGGAATTTTTTTGCTTTTTTCAAAAAAAGCAACCTTAGATCCACATTTTTAGCCTCAAATCTTGGTCAGTTGTTGTTTGTACACTTGTGATAATGGCAAGAGCGGGAAAGAGTACGGTTGGTAGGCCTTTCGCTAGTACCTAGGTCCAGGATCAGGACCACTCTCAGGCCCAAGAACCTGGGGGCAACCGAGAGACCCTCCAGGAGCAACCATTGAAACAGCATACCCCGGTCCTGAAAAGGATAGTAACACCCCGGGATGCCAGAAACGTCATTGAGCTGAATCAGTATAAGTATACCAATATTTCACTGGCAAAGGAGCATACGGCCAATTTAACAAGCAACGAACTGGATGAAGTAATCAGGCTCTACAGAGATGAGCAAGCCCGGGTTCAGATAGAATATGAGCAAGAGGATGATCAAGAAGAGTCCGGAGACTCTCAACAATCTAGGAGATCTGTCTTCAACCGAATCGGAGGAAAGGGGAAGAAAAATCAGAAAGAGTAAAGTAAGAAAGAGACATAAGCAACCAAAAAAGAAGAGGTTGGAAGAGATAAGAGAGCAGATAAGAAGAGAAGAAGAAGCAAAGCTTGAGCTGAAAATTCAAAAAAGAATGCAGTTGGAAGAGGAGAGGCTCCTAGCTAAAGCCAAGAGCAAGAGGACACGGAGGGAGCCCACCACCGAGGTCATTTCTGATGATGATGAGGAGGGGAAGAAGGACTTGAAAGATATGATCTATAAATTTCAAATAAAAATGGAGAAGGACTCTGGAATGGAGATTGGGGAAACCCTAACACCCTTTAGCCATTCTTTAGAGGCAATTTCCCGGCAGAGAAACCTCAAACATTACAACTTTGATTTTTTTGATGGATTGGGGGATCCAGAAGAACACTTGAATTATTTTGAGCAAATTGCACAAATATACTACTACAACGACTTAAAAAAGTCCAGGTTCTTCGCCTCGACTCTCAAGGGGGCTCAAAGATGGTTTAGCGGGATCCCCTCCAGAAGCATCCAGAGCTGGAAAGACTTTCGCGGGACCTTCCTCGAGAGGTTCCGAGCAAACAAGACACATGAACTTCACATGTGCCATCTTGAAACCATACGCCAGTATAACAACGAAACTCTCTCTCCCTATATGAGGCGCTTCCAGGAGGCAATAAACAAAATCTCAAACTTAGACGAGCGGGAGGCACTAAGCATATTTTGAAGGAACCTAGATCCAGAACACAATGAAAGGTATATTGTAGAGCTAATCAACAAGGAGCCATAGAGCCTAGATGCTGCCTATTCTATGGAAGCCAGATTCATCAAAGAAACAGATGTGCTCCAAGCTATGAGGATGACCTGGAACGGGGGATCCAGGAGCAAGAACTCTGATGACCGACCGAAAGGGAGTTACCATCAAGACAAGAAGTTCAAGAAAAGCCAACAAGCCCAGTAGACCAATGTGGTACAGAGCACTCCAATATTTTAAAGACTAGGTCCTAAGACAGAATCTAAAAGCGATCCCGGGCCAACCAGGCAAAGCCAGGGAGCCTAGGCAGGAACCAAAATGGACCCCACTGAACAGGACCAGGGAGGAAATACTAAAGAAGATCAAAGGCAATCCATTATATTATCCACCAAAGCCCATGTAGACTCCCCCCGAAAAGTCGGCCTTATAATAGGCAATACGATTATTATAAAATGCATGGGCACAAAGCTGAGAATTGTCTGTCTCTCAAATACTTCATCATAGATCAAGTCAAGAAGGGTAACCTAAATTAGTATGTCTCCCAGGATACAAATCAGAAAGAAAAAAGACCAAGGAGAGGAAAGAATATAGTGAATATGGTCCTAGGAGGTTCTCACTCGCCTCCTCGGAGCCTGGGCTCAGGAGATGAAGTAATCTTTATCCAATCCTACCCGGAGATGGTAATTTCATTCAGCAGTAAGGATTATGAAGGGGTCAACCCTAATCACAATGAATCTTTGGTAGTAACACTTGACATTTTTGATAATATGGTGAGGAGAATGTTGCTAGACAATGGCTCTTCAGTAAATATACTCTTAAGGAATACTGTGGACCGCATGAATCTAGGGAGCGTGCGCTCAAATGAATGCCGAGAGGACCCACTATATGGGTTCGGGAATAACTTGGTCCCAAATTAGGGAACCTTATATTTTCCGGTCATATTCGGATCAGCTCCAAACCAAGTAACCAATGTGATAAAATTCTATGTGATCAACACCCCTTCATCCTACAATGGCATAATTGGCCGCTCGTCTCTAACCAAGATACAAGCAATCACCTCCATATCACACCTGAAAATCGAATTCCCAACTCCAATGGGGATAGGAGAAGTTAAGGGAGACTATGAGGACGCTGAAAGATGCTATAGCCAGGCCCTGGTCATGGCCGAAACTCACCAAGACAATAATAATAAGAGAAATGCCACAGTCCTTCGCAAATAACAAAGTATTAAGAAACATAGCCCCCACTCAAGGGATGATGCAAGAAAATAAGTCCAGGTTATAGAATCCAACCCAGATCCAAAAGCAACCAGGCCAGGCTCGCAAGACCAAGAAAGCAACCAAGTCACAGTAAAGAATAAATTGTACCCAGGCCCCGGCCAGGGCAATCCTACTATGCAAGCAACCAACCATGAAACAAGTGAAGTAAGGGAAAGCAACCAACAAGAGATGACAGCCCATGGTCAAATCTATATGAAGAAGAATACAGAAGCCCGGATCCAGCAATTGGTATCAAACCAGGATCAAGCCAAGATCGAAGCTGCAGTAGAAACAGAAACAATCATAATTGATGAAAGCGATCCTTCCAAGAAGATAAAGATAGGATCTGGACTCAGAAATATCTTCAAAGAAGACCTGGTGTCATTGCTCCGAAAGTACGCCTATATATTTGCATGGAGCCCAAAAGACATGTCTAGGCTGGATGAATCTGTAGTATTGCATAGCCTGGATGTCAACCCAGAGAGGAAACCAGTTAAATAAAAGAGAAGAAATTTTGCTCCAGAGAGGCAGAAAGTAATAGACGAAGAAGTTGAAAAGCTACTCAAATCTTGGACCATATGCGAAGTTAAGTACCCGAAATGGTTGGCCAATGTGGTTATGGTAAAGAAGGAAAATGGGAAATGGCGAATGTGTGTGGACTACACGGACTTGAACAGTGCATGCCCGAAGGACCCATACCCCCTGTCAAATATTGATCAATTGATTGACGCCACATCCGGGCAGGTCATGCTATATTTCATAGACGCCTTCTCGGGGTACAACCAGATCAAGATGAACCCAAAAGACATCCAGAAGACAGCATTCATCACCCACAGGGCAGTCTATTCCTACGTTATGCTGCCTTTCAGATTGATGAATGCAGGCTCAACCTACCAGAGAGCAATGAATAAAAACTTCAAAACCCAGCATGGAAGGAACCTGGAATCCTATGTTGATGATATGATCGCAAAGTCCACAAGCATCCTAGGTCACATAGAAGATCTGAAAGAATGTTTTGAAAACTTAAGGAAATACTCACTAAAGCTGAATCCGGAAAAATGCACATTTGGAGTGGGGGCAGGAAAATTCCTAGGATTCATGATCAGCAACCGGGGAATTGAAGCCAACCCAGAGAAGATAAAAGCGATCCAGGAAATTAAGCTGATGTTCAGAAACTAGTAGGGTCACTGGCAGCACTTAGAAGGTTCATCTCAAAGCTAGCTGAGAGATGCCTACCTTTCTTTAACCTATTGAAAGGAGCAACCAACAAGAGGGAAGTCAATTGAAACCCGGAATGCCAAAGCGCATTTGAAGAAATCAAAAGGTACCTCTCCCAGCCACCAATCTTAACCAAATCTCAACCCGGGGAGCCCCTATTCCTCTACCTATCAGCAGGGGCCCTGGCAGTTGGAGAAGCACTAATCAGGGAAGAGAATGGTAAACAGAAACCAATTTACTATGTAAGCCAAGTACTAAAAGATGCGGAGTCCCGATACCCAAGGCTAGAAAAGTTTGCTTTTGCCTTAGTCACGGCATCCAGAAAGCTTAGACATTACTTCCAAGGAAGGGAGATCTGTATTGTGACTAATCAACCCTTAAGAAAGATAATACACAAGCCAGACGTCTCAAGAAGGCTGGTAAACCGGGCAGTTGAGCTAAGTCAATTCAACTTGAGTTTTATTCCAAGAACAACAATCAAAGCCCAGGAACTGACCGACTTCATCATAGAGTGCAACTTCCCGAAAGATGAGCCTAGCCCCATGAGCATTGACCCTGAGAGCAGCAGTAATAATAACTCGGGATCCTGGGCTCTCAAAGTCGATGAATCCTGGAGCTTGTGGTGGGGTGAGGATGCCGGGAACGTGTTCTCCGGCCATCCCCGAAGTTTTTCCGGCGACCCCTGTAGAAATTGCAGTTTAGTACCTTAACTTTTGAAGATGGTGAAGTTCAGTCCCTGAACTTTCCAGAATTTGCAAAAATAGGATTCCTGTTTATAAATTATTTAAAAATCATATTTCCTATTTATTTTATTTATAAAAATTCATTTTTAATTACTGAAAATTCCAAAAATTATTATTTTAATTCCAAAAATTATTTTTAATTCAAAAATAAATATGAATTAATTAGTTAATTAATTTCAGTTAATATTTAATTGATTAATTAGTCAATTAATTCAAAAATTAATTGACTAATTGATTTAATTAATTATTAATTGATTTTAATTAATTATTTAATTAGATTTAATTATTTAAAAATGATTTAAAAATTCCGAAAAATAGTTTTGAGCTTTAAAATATTATTTTAAATTATTTTCAAGGCTCGATAAATATTGTAAAATTATTTTGAAGCCAGATTTGGCCAACCGAACCCTGTTTATTACTCCGAAATTGATCCAACGACCCGTTTTAATTCCGAAAAATGTTTTAAAAATCATTTTAAATACCCAAAAGCCTGTTTATGACCCGAGACTCCTTTATAAATGATATATCATTGATTATTTGACATGTTATATGCTATATGTGACTTGTTGGTTAACTGTCGGTCTATATATTCGATGATTACTTGTTTATAGTATAACTTTCAATCCATTAATCAGATTTAGGTGAAACGAAGGGTAGATAGAAGTATATGTCGAATAGAATCATATGAGTTGAATATTGATAGATGCTTTTAATATGTGAGCAGAAGAGGCAAGGCGTAGGAAAGGGAAACAGATAGTCGAAGAGTAGACGGTTATGATTGAAAGTTAGAGAAGTATAGTAAGCTAATACCAGGCAAGTGTTCTGAACTTTCTCGAGATATATTGTAGTTGATTGGTAATCCTGTTTTTATATAGCAAGTGCTTTGAAGCACTAAAACCAAAACCCTGATTCCAGTTATTGATCTTGAGTCGTAAACCTTATTCTTTCTAAACCATTAATTGTTGTACACCTAAATACGAACCACAGATATATGACACTACTCCACAAATACATACAAACTAAATACCAAACACTGAACCGAATTACTTATACATTCAAACCATCGTACCTTATGATTTGAAAGACCAATTCCTGGTAACCCTAAAACATTATTTCCTTTGTTATCCAATTCTTTCATTACCTAACATCCAAGCTTTAAAAATACCATATTGATCATTATGAAGATTGAAACCAGTTCATTATTGAACGTCCAATGTTGTTAATGATTCTATTTATTGCTTTACATTGTTTATTCTGTTATTATGTTAGAATTGGATTGTTTTTATAAAATTGTGGACCAGATTCGTGGTCAGACCAGATTAATGGTCAAGTTAGGCCAATGTGTGCCTTGGATCCAGTAGTTAGAGCAGAGCTGTGTGCTTTGCTCGGGGTTAGTACGTGACTGTTCAGCAGCCTAACCTTGGTTTTTAAAATGAAAATATAACATCCAATTCTAAATCATAATCCATTGTTCATTTGATATCATAACCCTTTTCACTTGATGATCATTATTCTCAGTTTTGTCATTGTGACTTGCTGAGCTAGTTAGCTCATTTGTGCGATGTTGTTTATGTTCTTTTCCAGTTAAGAAGGAACCAGTTGGTAGCGAGGATCCCCAGTCCAGCACGAGAGCTAGGGGTTCAGGTTGATCGAGTTAAGCTAGTAGGCTTCTTTTGGAATAATTTGAGTTTGTAAAAGTTTGTACTAATGTTTAATACTCAGTTCTGAGTTTGGATAGTTGGGATTTGAATGGTTTGTAATATAAATATGTGTTTGGCTTGTGTGCATACTTTAACCTGTTGCGGTTCGTGGTAGTTGGTAAGTAGGGTCACTGCATATTATTATTGTATTTATTATTATTATAAGCAGGTTATAAGTAAGATGTGTGCGTGTGTGTGGACCCCAAACTTCTGACCTGGGTCTGGAGGGCGCCACATAATCCATTCGGCCATGACTTGTTAGGAGCAGAATGGATGGTTTTCTTGTTGTCTTGTTGATTTTTATGTGTTTATGTGATAATGGTTTGGTTTTGGAAATAAAAATTTGATAAAACTCTTTGCATGCTAAGTGATCACATTAGTTATGGTTAATGCTAGGCTTGAATGTTGATTCTATGATGAAATTTATATAGAAACCATATTGTTTTTTGCTTGTAGTTCGAAAGGATACATGCATAGGTTCAACTCATAATTTTCGATAGTTCTTGATTATTTAGATTGATTTTTGTTAATAATCTCTAATTTCAATTAAGTTAGGATATTAATTATGATATGTGCTCCTTGTTATGTGATTTTGATTAGTATATATATGGAGGATTTAAGTTGTTATTTTCGAAATTGAGATGACTTGTAATTAGTATATTATTTTGACTCTTGTTTTGCTATATTGCACTCTAGGTAAGGATGATCTCCACTAAGCAAATATTGTGTGTGGGAGTGTTAGTTCATTAGGTTACCTTGGTTGAGGGTTGGTTTAGGTTTTGGTTGATGTTTGGTTTGGTTTGTCAAGTGGGAAATCATAGTGGAAATGGTACATTAAATTCTGCAGATTTTCAGTTTAGTAACATGAGGTTTAGGGTGAGATTTGACCTTGTCATTGTAATGCACTTTGAGGCCCAAGTCACCAGAAGCTAGCATTAGGAATATACTTCAGTTTCCAGATGTTTTTTAGAGGTTTGTAGGTTGTTTGGCTAGGTGCAAGACTGGAAACACTAAATCGGTCCAGCAGGGAACAGTTTTGCTACAACCTAGAAATGAGGAGTTTTGACCATGTCATGGGTAGGCCCTCACCAGGCCTTGATTGGCCTTAGTTAGAGGGAGGGTCAGAGGTGTTTTTCCAGCCATATTTTATAGGAATTGAGTTAGAATCATGTGTCGCAAGTTAGTGCAAAATATGAACCTTTTCTATCTAGAAAACAGGGGAACCTTGGACTCTAAGCTTAGGCCTAGGAAGGCCCAAGCTAGGCCTTTGAGTCACACCAAGTTTGGGAGTTCACCTTATGATCAGAAGAGTCTAGTTTAGAAGTTTGGGAGTAAACTTGAGGAGTAAGGGTGTCAGTTGTTCTCATAGACCCATTGGTGTCATCCTGAAATCACTATAATGAGCACATTCACTTAACATTTAGTTTTAGAGCACTTATGAGTGAGGCCTAGGTTGACCATCATAGTTGTAAAATAGTATAAGGTCAGTAGAGTGTAGGGCCTAGGTCAGGGTCAATAGGAACTTGATGGTTTAGAAAAAGGCACTTCGAGTTTCAAGCTCAATCTAAGGAGTTTTGACTAGTTTAGCAAAACTAAGTGACTTGAGTAAGTGGAGTGAGATCATCCAAGCTTAGTAATGAAATATAGTATGTTGATGTATTATTATATATTTAAATGTGTTATGTGAGAATATGTAGCTATGTGATCTAGTATGCTTATAAGATAATTGTAAACATGTATGTGTATATAGGCCTAAGTGCCAATGTGCTTACTTTCGGTTTATAAATAGGTTGAGTTGGTGAGAATATATTATAATGAGGTTATTATTATTTTGGTGTAGGCTCTTGAGACGAGGGTAAACTTGCCATTAAAGTCGAGTAAAGCTCCCAGTTGCTCCCACCTGCCAGTCAAGTCAAGCCTTTCTCAAGGCAAGTGTTTCAACCTACCTTTTTGTTTACACTGCAAGTATGTGTTCACCCAGCTTTTATATATGATACGAGTATTCCAATTCACCTTAATACATGTATACATGACCCAAGTGGTTTCAAATCTATCTTTCGTATTACATGCAAATGCCATGAACCCTCAAGTATCTATTGCAAGTAGTTTAACTTTACTTGGTGATTGTTATGCAAGTAATTCAAAAGTCATACCATGCTAGTATACCAAAATAATTGTGATGCTTAACCCTGTATAAGTTGTAACCTTATCTTGACACCTAATAGTCAGTTATTCCTCAAAGTTGTTCATATATGCTTGATAACCCCATTCTTATCCTTAAACCATGAGACCCTATTATACTTTGAACTGATACTCACCTTCTTTATATTTTAAATACCTATGTCTTATCTGGAACCACTACATTGAACCTAGTTTGACTTAGTTCCTTTATACTATCCAATAACCCTGTTAAACCGCGATACCAAATCCCTTGTGAATAGAAACCTTGCAATTCCATTCGATAAGTTATCAGTCTAATTGATCATGGCCTTAAAGTTTATTGAACCTATTCCATGTGCTTCGAAGTTGATCTAGAACCCTTGATAAAGACGTTCACTATTTAAGAAATTAACCGTCACTTGGCATCAGTTTTTAAAATGAAAAGTTAAAAGTGGATTTTCTAAACTGCTTAAACAGTAATTATATTTTGCGGACTTGTTGAGCAATTTTTGGCTCACCCTTTTTTGTTTTTATTCACCTTATTATTTTTAGTTAAGAAGGGATATGAAACCCATCAGGACTCGAGTGGTAAAGATGCGGGTCAAGCCTCGGGATCCTCTCATGTCCAAGGTGTTGATCCCAATCCAGGAAGAAAGCTTTGAGTTGCCCGAACAGGTGGAGTGTAGATAGTTAGTGTGTGTGTTTGAATAAAAGATGAACTTAGTTGAAAACTGGTTAGACAATGGTTTGTAATAAAGAGAGTTTGTAAGATTTTGAATTTGGGTTGTAATAAAGTAGTTAGTGGTTCTTGTTTTCATACTTCAACCTAAAAAGATCCTGGTTAATGTTAAAGGGGTTTAGATTTATTTCTTTATTATTTGTTAATCAGATTGTATAGGTTTGGTGATTACCTAGTAACCCCCAAACTTATACCCCGGGTCTGGAGGGCGTTACAGGTTTGGTATCAGAGCTATAGGTTTTGTCCCTGAAAACAAGAACATTAGGGTTAAGATAAGATAGGGAGATCACATAGGATAGGAATAGTCAAATAGGAAGAGTAGTGTTAGGATTTAGATAATGTTAGAATATAAAGGTATTAGTTCTAGGAATAATTTAGTGACCTTTCTTCTTTCTTTGGTATATTATCAGATGGCGTCGTCAGGTTATTCGGCTTCTTCTGAGAGGACAGTGACCGGTCCAGTAGCACCAGTTGTGCCACCAGTATCTGAGTTCATGTTTCCTCCTCTACCACCTCCACCACCAGTGCCACAAGAGCCAGTACCTCCAGTACAGGGGATTGTCCATGACCCTATAGAGATGTTTGATCCATTGAAGTTCTTTTAGCCGATGATTCCACTACCGGTAGAGCATCAGTTTATACCGGGGATTGAGCCGGAGCTTCCACCACCACCAGTATTACCTCCTATACCAGTACATGCCCCCGAGCCCAACATATTTTAGATGATCCCAGTTGAGGGGATGGGAGAGCATGATGTGGATTTACAGTTGGGGTTACCACAGCAGGGTGCAGGTATACCGAGGGTTTCTTCGTAGGACTCAGTGGGTCAGGTTGCACAGCCGCATATGGTACCATACCATGAGTACAGGGTTATGAGAGAGGATGTTGAGTATTGGAGAGCTCAGCACAGGGAGATTATGCATTTATTTGATCAGAGAGACCGAGGACCGTTAGCTGCCCTACAGCCAGATTACTTTATGAGGCAGAGGTTACAGTCGGTTTTGATGAGTGCTACTTGGGAGCTGGATGATTTGACCAGTGAAGGACCGCCTTCTTTTGCAGAATTTTACAGGATATTCTGTTTAGCGCAGACTTTGGTTCAGACACTCAGGGAGGAGATGAGGCATATTCCGCCAGGGTTCTGAGACATTGACTTCAGAGGACAGATGTATATAGATGCAGCCTAGTATGATATAGTGAGTAGTGTGTATGTGTGTAGTAGTAGCTTGACTTGTAGTAGTAGTTTGACTGGTAGCAGTTAGTTTGACTTGTAGCCGCAGTGATGACCAGCAGAGTGAGACTTTTTATACCAATCAATTACACCTGAGGCTGGTGTCATATATAAAATGAACTTTTTCAAATTTCTTTTATTTAAATTTCAGTCTTTACAGTTTTACCGCATTTACCTTTACTTTATTATTTTACAGCTTTTCGTATTTTAAATTCTGTCGAAAAAAAAGAACAAACATTTCATTTAACTATTTACATTTCCTGTTTTTATATTAAGCACTGTTTTCTTTCTTCGAACCATTATTTAAATTTTGTTAATACATGATAGATTGTTTTCTTACCTACTGTCAATTATTTATTAAACTGTTAAAGAAACATCACTTATTTTATTATCAGCAAATGGCACCAAAAAGAAAGACTAGGATTGAGACTTTCAATAGCAATTCTGAAGAACAGACCAATGATACCATGAACCAAATGTTCCATCCGATGTAACAACAGATGGTAATGATGCAACAACAGATGCAGCAACAGCAGAAGCAGATTCAACAACAAATGTTACAACAACCAACTCGTCCTGAGCCCCAGATACCACTAGTTATACCTATTGTTACTTTCAAACAGTTTCAGTCGATCAAACCTCCAGAATTTGATGGGACAGCTGATCCTATTAAGGCTACCACTTGGTTGAAAGTAATAGAGAAAGCATTTGCGATAGTGAAGGTAGGTGAAGACTAGAAGACTGACTTTGCTAGTTACTTGTTGAAAGGAGAAGCGAATTATTGGTGGGAATCTAAAAAGGCTTTAGAGGGTGAAGATGTTATTACATGGGATAGGTTTAAAGAGCTGTTCTTAGAGAAACATTTTCCTCGCTATGTGAGAAATCAAATGCAGATTAAGTTTTTGGAATTGAAGCAGGGAAGTATGTCCGTGACAGAGTATGAAGCCAAATTTATTGAATTGGCTAGGTTCGTTCCAGAACAAGTTGATACTGAAGAAAAACGAGTCCAAAGGTTTCAAGAAGGGTTACGACCGTGGATCTGTGGACAAGTTGCAGTTTTTGAGTTAACGACGTATATCGCCGTGGTCTAGAAAGCCTTGATCATCGATGGGGAAAGTGAAAGATCTCAAAAGGATAGAGGACAGGGAAGTTTCCAAGACCGCTCCAGCAGGAAGCCGGGTTTTCAAACCCGGATAAATTTGAATTTTAAAAGGATAGGACAAGGTATCCAGAAAATAGGTAATCATTTCCAAGCCCCCAAACAGCAGGGAATTGTTAGAATTTCAGTGCCGTACTGTAGAACTTGTGGACGAAAGCACACCGGTGTATGTATCAAAACGGATGTGACGTGTTTCAAATACAAGCAGAAAGGAAACTATTCTAACGAATTTCTAACGGGAAAAATAGCAGAAATTACTTGCTTCCAGTGTGGAAAGAAAGGGCATATCGCTAGAAATTGTAAAGGACCAGCAATAGCAGCTTGTATTCCGAAAGTGTTGGCACTACCTCCTCTACCGTCGCCTAATCAACGCAGAGCAAGAACTTTCAACATGACAATGAAAGAAGCAGTGCAGAGTCCTAGTGTAATTGCAGGTATGCTTTTGGTGAATTCTGTAGATTCAAAAGTATTAATTGATTCTGGAGCTACTCGTTCATTTATTTCTAAAGAATTCCTTGATAAGTTACATTGTGAAATCGAAAGGTTGGGCGAGACGTTAATTATAAAATTAGCGAATGACGACCAAGTTCTAGTAGATCGAGTATGTCCTGCGTGCGATATATAAATAGGTTGACATCATTTCTCTATAGACTTGATTCCTTTTAAGTTAGGAGAGTTTGATGTCATTTTGGGAATGGATTGGTTAGCTTGTCATAATGCTTAGATCGATTACACGAATAAGAAAGTCAAATTATGAACTGCGGAAAATACAACGGTAATGTTCAAGGGTGAAAAACAGCGGAAGAAATTCCTAACAGTGATATAGACCAAACGATTGCTTCGACAGGGATGTGAGATGTATATAGCCTACGTGTTAGATACTGAGAAAGGACGTTCCAAAATAGAAGACATTCCAGTTGTATATGAGTTTCCTTACGTCTTTCCAGACAAGTTTCCAGGGTTACCGCCAGATCGAGAAATAAAATTTACGATTGATTTAGCGCCAGGTACAGAACCAGTTTCGAAAGCTCCATATCGAATGGCTCCAGTCCAGATGAAGGAATTGTCAACGCAATTGCAAGATCTTTTAGACCGAGACATCATAAGACCTAGTGTATCTCCGTGGGGTGCACCAGTATTGTTCGTGAAGAAGAAAGATGGCAACATGCGATTATGCATTGACTATCGAGAATTGAATAAGCTCACTATCAAGAATAAGTATCATTTACCGAGAATCGACGATTTGTTCGATCAGCTAAAAGAAGCTGCATGGTTTTCGAAGATAGATTTGCGATCGGGCAATCATCAATTAAAGATTAAAGCTGAAGATATTCCCAAGACTACGTTCCGTACTAGATATGGATATTACGAGTTTCTTGTAATGGCATTCGGTTTGACCAACGCACCAACAGCATTCATGGATCTGATGAATAGGGTATTCAAGAAATACTAGGATAAATTCATGATTGTATTTATCGATGACATCTTGATTTACTCAAAGACGGAAGAAGAGCATACTGAGCACTTGAGGATTGCTTTGGAAATTCTGAGAAGAGAGCAACTGTACGTGAAATACTCAAAATGTGAGTTCTGGTTAAAGGAATTATAATTTCTAGGGCACATCATCAGTAGAGAAGGCATTCAAGTCGATCCAGCGAAGATTGAAGCTGTGTTGAGTTGGGAAAGGCCAAAGACACCGACAGATGTTCGAAGTTTCTTGGGATTGGCAGGATATTATAGAAGATTTGTCAAAGATTTTGCGAAAATAGCAACGCCGTTGACCAAGTTAACTCGGAAAAGTGAAAAGTTCGTATGGGATGACAAATGTGAAAAAAGTCCAAGAGCTGAATTATCGATTAGTAACCGCACCGTTACTTGTATTGCCAGACGAGCATAGAAATTTTGTCATTTACAGTGATGCTTCATATCGCGGATTAGGATGTGTACTGATGTAGCACGGTAACGTCATTGCATATGCTTCGAGACAACTCAAACCTCATGAACAGAAATATCCTACGCATGATCTGGAATTAGCAACGATCGTATTTGCATTGAAACTTTGGAGACACTATCTCTACGGTGAAAAATGCGAAATCTACACGGATCATAAAAGCCTGAAGTATATCTTTACGCAAAAGGAACTGAACATGAGACAACGCCGATGGCTGACATCGATTAAAGATTACGATGTTACGATCAGTTGTCATCCAGGGAAAGCGAATGTTGTGGCAGATGCGCTAAGCTGGAAAGAAAGATTGAATTTGTTAACTTCATGTGAAGAATTAGCCAAAGAATTTGACAAGTTGGAAATCGAAATTCGTGTTCCCAATGAATCTTTTGAAGCTATCTACGCTATGACTTTTCAACCGGAGTTATTGGAAAAGATTCGCCGCTGTGAAGAAGAAGTCATGAGTCAAGATGACGACTTAACTGGAGAAGAAATCATAACTAAGAAGGATAACGAAGGAATCCTACGCTTTGCATCAAGAATCTGGATCCCCAACGTGACAGAACTGAAAGAAGAAATAATGCGAGATGCGCACAGTTCAAAATATTCCATTCATCCAGGAAGTACAAAAATGTATCGTGATCTGAAAAAAACTTTTGGTGGCCAAATATGAAGAAGGAGATAGCGGAATGAGTAAGTAAATGCTACACATGCCACCGACTTAAAGCGGAACATCAACGTCCAAGCGGATTACTACAACCATTAGATATTCCAAAATGGAAATGGGAACATCTAGCGATGGATTTTGTGATAGGACGACCAAGGACTAAAGCCAATCATAATGCGATATGGGTAATCATTGATAGATTAACGAAGTCGGCACATTTTCTACCGATTAATGAAAGATTTTCGCTCGACAAGCTAGTGCACTTGTATCTCAAGGAAATTGTGATGCGACATGGAGTTCCAATATCTATCGTGTCTGATCGAGATCCTCGTTTCAATTCAAGATTTTGGCGACAATTTCAAGAATGCCTTGGAACTAAATTAAACATGAGTACCGCTTATCATCCGCAAACCGATGGGCAAAGAGAAAGAACTATCCCAACAATTGAAGACATGCTACGAGTTTGTGAGATTGATTTCGAAGGCAGTTGGGATGAGCATTTACCTTAGGTTGAATTTTCTTACAACAACAGCTATCACGCAAGCATTGGAATGCCACCGTACAAAGCGTTATATGGAAGAAAATGCAGATCACCAGTATATTGGGATGAAGTTGGAGAACACAAGGTTTTGGGTCCAGAATTAATCCAACAAACTAAACAAAAGATAGAACTTATTTGAAAATGATTGGATGCAGCACAAAACGGGCAACACAAATATGCAGATCAAGCAAGAAAGGATATGGACTACCAGGAAGGAGAGCACGTGTCACTCAAAATATCGTCATGGAAAGGATTGACCAGATTTGGCAACAAGGGTAAATTAGAGCCACGATACGTCGGACCGTTTGAAATTTTGAAGAAAGTAGGAAAAGTTTCATACGAATTAGCTTTACCGTCTCATATGCAACATATTCATAATATGTTTCACGTGTCGATGCTTAAACGATATAATCCTGATTCTAGGCATGTAATCGAGTATGAACCGGTAGATATCCAACCTGATTTGTCTTTTATAGAATGGTCGATAAAAATTTTAGATCAGCGAGAGAAAGTGTTGAGAAATAAGTCTGTATATTTAGTGCAAGTTTTGTGGAAAAACCCTATGGTTGAAGAATCAACTTGGGAACTTGAGAGTGAAATGTTAGAGAAATAATATCAATTATTTTCATAGTAAGATTCTGAGGATAGAATCCTATTAAGGGGGAAGGAGGTAACGTATGGGAAAATTACGTCTGTATTATATCATATTTATATTAAATTATGTGTGTTAATATGTCATTTATGTGAAATTATCTGTCAAACCCTAATAGCTATGTGTTATGTGCATTCTGTGTTGTTCCGGTATTTTTAAGATATTTTTAAGGTATTTTATTTTGCATTCGTAGCTTTTATTTTAAACGTTTTATGACCCGAACCATGATTTTAAAGCTGGTATTTCAAATAAAATAATGGGCCTTATTTTTCATCAAACGTCTTTTACCATCGCATTATTCTGAACATCTAGGCATTTTATAAATTTTCTCATTTTGCGAAAAATGACTTTTCCGGGCCCCATTGGGTGTTAAAAACCCCACAAAAATCACATTTTTATTTTTATAAAATTATAGGACTTTTATTTATACCATTTCTTTGTATTTTTGCATTATTCACAATTTTTGGGAAATTTTGGCATATATATTGCATATATAAAATATTTATAAATTAAATTTTAATACTCAAAAATTATAAAATTAGGGGCTTATTAATTTTAAAAAGTGTAGAATTAGGGCCTTAATTTTAATTAGGAGTATTAATTTTACTACTATAAATAGCCTAATTATTATTAATTAATTAATTAAAAATCAGAAAAATTCATAAATTTCCCCAAATTTCCAGAATTAGGGTTCTTGAGTTCGTGGATTCAAGCAGCGATTTCATAGTGATTCTGTGCACCAAATCTTTCATCTGAGTACTCAAAACGATCCTATTGATCTCTATTTTCTATTCGTATAATCAATTTCATGTTTCAGTGTGTGATTCTCAATTCAATTTTTTAGGGTTTATGTGGGATTTAGGGGTTTTTAATTTAAGAATCGTTTGGTTGTTTTGATGGTTCCAGTAGTTTTATATCAAGTTAAGGAATGATTTTGTGTGTTCAATTGATTCATATAACCCCTAGAGGTAGTAATTCGAGTTCTTGGTGTTTATTAATTTTTGATTTCGTTTCTGTTATTTTATAAACGTTTTTGATTGTTGTTGATGATTGGAAGTGATTCTGGAACACGAGAGCGTTATTTTAAGATATTAATCATAATTTTTCGTATTCAAAATCGGTATTTCGAGATTTGGCCGGAAAATTGTTGAGTTGGCCGGAGAATCGGATAGAGGTATTGATAGGATTAGATAATGATACGGGTGAATTGCTGGTTGAATTTTGAATGATATGGAGGGTTGAATCGATTCGAATGACCTCGTTTTGATGCCGAATCGAAATCACCGGAGTTTCACCAGGTTTTGCCTGGTTTAGCCAGAGAAGACGACGGAGCAACCGTGGGCTGCAGAGGATTTGACGGTGATGTAGCAGAGAAGGAGTAGAAAGAGTTGCAGTTAGAAACGTCCTGAAATTGTTACGTTTTGACCGTGTTTTCTGCTCTCCGGAAAAGCTCGTCGGCGCCGGTTTCTGGGTAGCCACGACGGCTGTTCTTCGTCGACCCGGTTGTTAACCCGAAAAACAACCCGGGTTTGATCCTGAAAACCCCGAATCCAATCCCTATTTCATGTTTCTGATTAATTTAGTATTTAATTATATTTTATAAAATCAAAAATTAGTTTTATTAATTCTAAAAATCAAATAAAAATTAGTTTTAAATCCTGAAAATTATTATAATTAATTTCTAAAATTATTTTATTAATTTAGAAATTCGAATTTAATTATTTCCCCTATTCTACTTTCAAAATAGTGATATTTCTTCAGATTTTTATTACGCTTGCACTCTTTTGATTCTCATGTTCATATTTCATTTTGATTCTTGATTTCTCCTTTTCATTTGAATCCATTGTTCATATTCCAATTGTTACTCACAAATATTGATGTATTCGGGTGATTAGAATATGTCAAAGCATACCGATTGTTCCGGTTGTTATTCCATGGACTGGATAATAATGCTTTGGGGATTAAGTTTACTTAATTCTAAGGACCGGGACATAACCGGATCCTTGAGATGGGCCGTAGTGCCTGGGTGCCCGATTGGATCTATATAGTGGGATATAGATCTGCACTGTATCCTGGCTGATCAGCAGGGTATAGATGCGAATTTGTGTCCAGTTTAGTTCATTTATACTCGCCAGTAATGGCCTTCTTTCTATTATCGCGGGGATATATCTTTGCAGATATACCCAGGTTACCGTTTCACTTAAACTGCTTAAACACTAATTATATTTTGCGGACTTGTTGAGCAATTTTTGGCTCACCCTTTTTTGTTGTTATTCACCTTATTGCTTTCAGTTAAGAAGGAATATGAAAGCCATAAGGACTCGAGTGGTAAAGAAGCGGGTCAAGCCTCGGGATCCTCTCATACCAAACTGTTGATCCCAATCTAGGAAGAAAGCTTTGAGTTCCCCGAACTGGTGTAGTGTAGATAGTTAGTGTGTGTGTGTTTGAATAAAAGATGAACTTAGTTTAAAACTCGTTAGACAATGGTTTATAATAAAGAGAGTTTGTAAGATTTTGAATTTGGGTTGTAATAAAGTAGTTAGTGGTTCTTATTTTCATACTTCTACCCAAAAGATCCTGGTTAGTGTTAAAGGGGTTTAGATTTATTTCTTTATTATTTGTTAATCACATTGTACAGGTTTGGTGATTAGCTAGTAACCCCCAGACTTATACCCCGGGTCTAGAGGGTGTTACAAGTTTAGTTAAAACAATCTCAATTTGTTAATCGTCTTAGCATTGGATAATAATCATATCATTGTTATATAGGTGCATATTCTTAAATTAACCAAAGAGTCTATGTGGGAACGAATTTGATCTTAATCCTATACTACTTGCGAACGCGTATACTTGCATGTATTTTAGTGCGTGTTTAGCGACTAACAAGTTTTTGGCACCGCTGTCGGGGACTGCAGTGTTAATTTTTAGTTTATGTATTTGTCATCAGTGGTCGTTAAAGTTCTTTGACTCGGACATTGTTACTTACATATTTTCCTGTCTTATTTCAGGTACTCTAGCGAGTGTGTATACATATGCGTTCTCGGTCTCGTAAGAGAAATCTGGATCAAGCCGAGGAAGAAGCTATAGTGGTTTGAAGGGAAGTTGTTGAGGACGAAGAGAAGGTAGAAGAAGAAAAGAAAGTCGAGGAACCAGTTTTAGTTGAGATGGGAGATCAAGCAGGAAATCCTAAGGCTTTGATGGATTATTCTCAGCCTAAGATCAATGATATTCAGTCAAGCATCATCAGACCAGCCGTCTCGGTTAACACTTTTGAGATCAAGTCAAGCACGATTCAGATGATACTCAGTTCAGTTTGGGGGTTCTCTTACAGAATACCCCAACATGCACATCAGGGATTTTATCGAGATCTGCGACACTTTCAAGTTCAATGGTGTGACTGAAGATGCTATCAAGCTGCGACTCTTCCCATTCTCTCTGAGGGATAAAGCAAAGTGCTGGTTACATTCTCTACCACCAGGGTCTATCACTACTTGGGAAGATCTTGCTCAAAAGTTTCTCACTAAATTCTTTCCTATGGTGAAGACTGCTGCAATCAGGAATGATCTTACTCAGTTTGTTCAGCAAACTGGAGAATCTCTGTGTGAGGCTTGGGATCGATATAAGGAGATGCTAAGGAAGTGCCCACACCATAGCATGCCTGATTGGATGATTATAAACTGTTTCTACAATGGATTGGGTGCTACTTCTAGACCTATGCTCGATGCAGCATCAGGAGGAGCCTTGTGGGCTAAGAGCTACAATGAAGCTTATGAATTGATTGAACTAATGGATACTAATGGATACCAGAATCCTTCCCAGAGACTCTGACTCAGCGAAAAGTAGCAAGAATTCTGGAGTTGGATGCAGCAACTGCTATAGCTGCCCAACTTAAGGCTTTAACAATGAAAGTGGACACTTTGGCTAATTATGGAGTTAATTAAATCACTAGTGTCTGTGAGCTTTGTGCTGGTGCCCATGAGACTTATCAGTGTGCTATTTCTAGTGAATCAGCTCAGTTTGTGAGTAACTTTCAGCGATCGCAATAACCTGTGCCAGCCACCTATCATCCTAACAATCGCAATCATCCTAATTTCAGCTGGAGCAACGCTCAGGATGCGGTTCAACAACCTTATCAGTAGCACCCCAGCTAAGCAGTACAACCCCCCTGGTTTTCAGCAACCGCAATATGCACCAAGACAACAACTTCAGCTGCAACAAGCTAATGAAAAATTTGAATTAGAGAAGTTGAAGCTTATGTGTAAAAGCCAAGTTGTTTATATCAAGACCTTGGAAAATCAAATTGGACAAATTGTCAATGCCTTGCTAAATCGTCAACCTGGTACACTACCTAGTGACACTGAAGTACCAGGAAAGAGGGAAGCTAAGGAGCAGGTGAAGGCCATCACTTTGAGGTCTGGGAAGGTTGCAAATCCAGAATGAACTCAAGTTTTGAATAAAGAAGTTGGGGCTAAAGAAGAAGTAGAGCAGCAGGAAGCAAAAGTGGAACCAAGGAAGACTACTGTTGAGCACACTCCTCCTGAGAGTAATACAGGGGAGAAACATACCTATCCTCCACCGCCTTTTCCTAAGCGGCTGCAGAAGAAAAAGCTGGATAAGCAGTTTGAGAAGTTTTTGGAGGTGTTCAAGAAACTTCATATCAACATACCTTTTACTGAGGCTCTTGAGCAGATGCCTAGTTACGTAAAGTTTATGAAAGGTATTCTATCTCGAAAAGTGAAGCTTGATAACTTAGAGACTGTTGCTCTTATGGAGGATTACAGTGCAGTGCTGCAATAGAATTTGCCTCCAAAGCTTAAAGATCCAGGAAGCTTCACTATTCCATGTACTATTGGAAAAGTGTCTTTCGATAGATGCTTATTTGACTTGGGAGCTAGCATTAATCTGATGCCTTTGTCAATCTTCAAGCAGTTGGACTTGTCTTATCCAAAGCCTACCTATATGACTTTACAGTTGGCCGATCGTTCTATTACATATCCGCGAGGTATTGTGGAGGACGTCTTGGTCAAGGTTGATAAACTCATCTTCCCTGTTGATTTTATAATTCTTGATTTTAAGGAGGATAAGAATATTCCCATAATCTTGGGGAGGCCTTTCTTGGCGACTGGCCGTACCTTGATAGATGTGCAGAAGGGTGAGCTTACAATGCGAGTGCTGGATCACGATGTAACTTTAATATGTTCAATGCTATGAAATTTCCTACGGAAAATGAAGAGTGCTTAAAAGTGGAGTTGGTCGATTCTGTGGTGACATCGAAACTTGATCAATTGCTAAGGTCTGATGCCTTAGAGAAGGCCTTGTTGGGAAATTCTGATAGTGAAGATAACGAAGGTGAAGAGCAATTGTAATATCTGAATACTTCTCCCTGGAAGAGGAAGATTGATATGCCTTTTGAATCTCTTGGAATGGAGGAATTGAACAAAGCTCCTAAACGCCTCAAGCCATCTATTGAGGAAGCTCCTACTCTTGAGCTTAAGCCTTTACCTGAACATTTGAGGTATGCTTTTTTAGGTGATGCGTATACTCTGCCTGTGATTATTGCATCTGACCTTTCAGGTAGCGACGAGGAGAAGCTCTTGAGGATTCTAAGAGAGTTCAAATCGGCAATTGGTTGGACCATAGAAGATAATAAGGGAATCAGCCCTTCTTATTGCATGCATAAAATTCTGCTAGAGGAAGGTAGCAAGCCTATGGTTGAGCAGCAAAGAAGACTTAATCCTATCATAAAGGAAGTAGTGAAGAAGGAAATTCTTAAGTGGCTGGATGCAGGGATTATCTATCCCATTTCTGTCAGCTCTTGGGTGAGCCCAATTCAGTGTGTACCGAAGAAATGAGGTATCACAGTTGTTGCTAATGAGAAGAATGAGCTCATTCCTACTCGAACAGTCATGGGATGGAGAGTTTGTATGGACTACAAGAAGTTGAACAAGGCCATTAGGAAGGATCACTTCCCTCTGCCTTTCATTGACCAGATGCTCGACAGGTTGGCTGGTCACGAGTACAACTGTCTTCTGGATGGCTATTCGGGTTATAATCAGATTTGTATCACTCCAGAGGATCAGGAGAAGAATACCTTCACTTGTCCATTTGGTACTTTCTCCTTCAGACGAGTTTATTTTGGTCTGTGTGGTCCACCAGCCACATTTCGGATATGCATGATGGCCATCTTTTCTGATATTATTGGCCAGAATGTGGATGTGTTCATGGATGACTTCTCTGTATTTGGCGATTCTTCTGATGAATGCTTGCAGAATCTTGGAAATGTTCTCAAGAGGTGTGTTGAGACCAATCTGGTTCTCAATTGGGAGAAATGTCACTTTATGGTGTGACAAGGCATTATCCTTGGGCACAAGGTTTCTAGTAAAGGTCTTGAGGTGGACAAAGCCAAGGTGAGGGTCATTGAAAATCTTCCTCCACCTATTTCTGTTAAGGGAATTTACAGTTTTCTTGGTCATGCCGGATTTTATAGACATTTCATCAAGGACTTCTCTAAGATTTCAAAGCCATTATGCAGTTTGCTAGAGAAAGATGTCCTTTTCAAGTTTGATGATGAGTGCCTTACCGCTTTTAAGACGTTGAAGAAGAGTTTAATCACGACACATGTCATAACTGCACCTGACTGGAATGAACCTTTTGAGATGATGTGCGATGCAAGTGGCTATGCAGTTGGAGCAGTTCTTGGGCAGAGAAAGAATAATATATTTCATGTGGTCTACTACGCTAGTAAGACCTTGAATGGTGCTCAACTGAATTATACTACTATGGAGAAAGAACTTTTGGCTATTGTATATGGTTTTGAGAAATTTCGATCTTATCTACTTGGGACTAAAGTGACAGTTTTCACTGATCACACTGTAATTTGTTATCTCGTCTCAAAGAAGGACTCGAAGCCTAGATTGATTAGATGGGTTCTTTTGCTTCAATAATTTGAATTAGAGATCAAGGACAGAATACTGAAAATCAAGTCGCTGATCATCTATCTCGTTTAGAAAACCCTAGTGCTACTTCGCTGGACAAGACATTAATCAATGAGTCTTTTCCCGATGAGCAGCTATTTGGAGTGCAAGAGGAAGAACTGTGGTTTGCAGACATTGTGAACTACCTTGTGAGTAATATCATGCCTCCCGATTTACCATATGCTCTAAAAAAGAAGTTTATGCATGAAGTGAAGTGGTATATATGAGATGAGCCATTTCTTTTTCGACAAGGAGTTGACCAAATCATCAGGATATGTATTCCTTACAGCGAAACGGGGGGATCTTGCAAGATTGCCACTCTACGGCTTATGGAGGACATTATGGTAGAGAAAAGACAGCAACTCGTATTCTTCAAGCAGGTTTTCTTTGGCCAGCCTTGTTTAAAGATGCTCATCAGTATGTTTTGAAATATGATCGATGTCAACATATGGGTAATATGTCTAAGAGGGATGAGATGCCTCTTAATGTGCTTCTTGAGGTTGAAGTCTTCGATATTTGGGGAATTGGCTTCATGGGGCCATTTGTCTCATCTTGTAACAATCAGTACATCTTGCTGGCGGTTTATTATTTGTCGAATGGGTTGAAGTTAAGGCATTGCCAACGAACGATGCGAAGGTGGTCCTTAATTTTCTTCACAACAGATATTCACAAGGTTTGGAACTCCAAGAGTCATAATTAGTGATGAGGGGTCGTATTTTTGCAATTACAAGTTCACTGCTATGATGCAAAGGTATAATGTGAATCATCGCATTGATACGACTTATCATCCTCAGACAAATGGTCAAGCTGAGGTATCTAATAGAGAGATCAAGCGTATTTTATAGAAAGTTGTGTGTCCATCAAGGAAGGATTGGTATTTGAAGCTTGATGAAGTTGTTTGGGCATATAGAACAGAATACAAGACTCAATTGGGAATGTCTCATTTTCAGTTGGTTTATGGTAAGGGGTGTCATCTGCCTGTGGAGCTCGAACATAAGGCATATTGGGCTTTGAAGAAGTTGAATCTTGACTTGGATGCAGCTGAAAAGAAGATGATACTTCAATTGAATGAACTCGACGAGTTTCGAATTCAAGCTTATGAGAACATCAAAATGTATAAGGAGAAAGTCAAGAGGTGGCACGATAGGGGTCTAGTGCTCAAATCATTTGTGCCGAGATAACAAGTTCTTTTTTTAACTCCCGTCTCCGTCTTTTTCCTGGAAAGTTGAAGTCAAGATGGTCAGGGCCCTTCATAATCAAAACTATGTTTCCACATGGAGCGGTGGAGATTTTTGAGAATGATTCGGGCCAAGCATTCAAGGTAATTGGTCAGAGATTGAAGCATAATTATGGTGACACGAAAAACCACGAGGTGGTTAGTACCGTTTTATTGTCCATTTGATCTTAAGATTCTACGTCGAGCTAACGACGTAAAACAAGCGCTTCTTGGGAGGTAACCCAAGTTTGTTGTACATTAGTAGGTAGAGGAAGCAAGAAGAAAGGAGAAAAACACAAAAAAAATCAAAAATAAAATAAAATTCAGGGCCAACTTCAGAAGCTGAGCGCGGTCGCGCTGTTTTTCCAGAAACCAAGCACACTCGTGCTAATCTAGCGCGTGGTTTCGCCGATTCGACAAAAGGTGAGCGCGCCCGCACTGGTCTAGCGCGCGGCCGCGCCGGGGTCCCGACTTAGAAAAAATAAAAACAGCATTTTGTGAAGAGAAAATCGGGATTTTTGCTACAAAATCAATTTCTAACCGAATTTTACTCTTCCACATCACAAATTTCCCTCTTCAAATCAAACCCATTATTCCCATGATTCCCATAATCAATTCACACTTCTATTCCATATCTAATTCTCTTCTCACCACCTATATATACATACACTTATACACAAACTTCTCCACCACATGTCAAATTCTCAAACATAAAACTCTCTCAAACACTTAGCTTTTATTCTCTCTTATTCAATCCCAATGGCACCAAGAGACAAAGAACTCAAGTAAGCAGCAGCACCACCGATTCTTTGAGTGCGGGTGGTGTGAGGCCGGGGTTTTCTACTCCCGAGGCTGAAGCGGAGTACACGAGGCTTCTCTCAAAGCCTATAGCGAATGAGCGATGGTTTTTCCATCAGGGAAGGATGGTAAGTTATTGAAGATGATTCTGGAGATGGGCTGGGTTCCTTTTTGTGAGGCTCCCGCTGCTGTGCCCATGAGTGTTGTTTGAGAGTTTTATGCTAACGCGAAGGCGGAGAAGAATGGTTTCACAGTGGTTAGGGGATGACTGTGGAGTATAGTGCTGATGCGACTCCAACTCCAAACTATTGACTGAACTAGATTCTGATTCTGTTTATGATGTTAAAGTATCAAGAGGCTAATATCTTTTGGTCCGGGTCGCTAGGTCAGAAAAGCGAGAACTCTAAAATATGCCCAAGTAGGATTTGAACCTACGACCAGTTAGTTAAGAATTTCTTAGAATTCATTATTTAAAATAAGCCTTGCATCCGAAACCAATAAATGATCGGAGGGTGATTGAGCAGCCCGCGAGGAATCCCGGTCAGGACACTTGGAATGATAAGACTCCAGAGGACTTCAACTTGGATCTGATCGTTGCTACACTGTGTGTGCTTGAGACTCACTAGAAGTTCAAGAGGGGCACAACTGGTTACTCCACATTCCCTGCATCGTGCATGAACAGGTTTGCACGTGCATGGAACTCTTTAATCTGTGCTAACATCATGCCATCATCACATGTGCATGAGATTATGGTGGAGCGTGCTCGTCTGTTGTGGGGTATTCTTTAGGGTGATTATATTGATTTGGGGATGGTGATATATCAGGGGATTTTGAGATTTTTGCGAGGAGGTACTACGGGTTCGATACCCTATATGTCCATTGTGATGAAGTTGTGCGTGGCAGTTGGTATTCATTGGCCCGCACATGAGCAGCTGTAGCTTCCCAGTGCTCCTATCGATAGTTCTACGATGTAGAGCATGGTTGAGTGGTATGACGGCAACCCCGATCCTATGGGGCTTGGTTATTCTTATGGTCATCTGCCAGGAGGACGTCCAACTCCTCAGTCATATGCTGGTGGTATGCAGCAGGCTAGCAAGGCAGCTTGGAGAGCTGAGTTGGGTGCGAAAGCTGGACCGTCGCAGCAGGAGCAGGAGGAAGCAGGGGCAGAGGTTGGAGCTGGTTTGAGCACAGAGCTGAGTTGGGTGCGGAAGCTGGACCGTCGCAGCAGGAGCAGGAGGAAGCAGGGGCAGAGGTTAGAGCTGGTTTGAGCATGACACAGTATAGGCATCTAGCGAGGAGGATGTATGCGATGCATAACATCCATAGCAGGTTTGCACGTGATCTCACCCAGGCACTTGGGACTGCATTCAGAGCCACAGGTTTTGACATCCGGTGGTCAGTATTTGGTGAGGACTCCGTGTATCCACCTCCAAACATGCCTAACACTCCACCCGTTGAGGGTAATGATCCTGATTCAGAGTAGGTATACCTGATTCCTATTACCTTCACTGAGGAAAGTGAATATTTTAAGTTTGGGGGTAGTAGTTGAAGGAATATGTTTTGTGTGAGTCGCATATAGTTGCATATTCATGATAGTTTAGTGCATATAGTTGCATATTTTGCCATGTTTTTTTATTTTTGGTAGTTTTTATGATAGTTGTCCATGTAGTTTCATGCATTTGTATTATAACATGATCCCTTAGATGATTTTTCCGATTGACTTGTGATATTGATGCTAGTGTAGTGATGTCGTATTTAGTGATGTTAAGTATTATTGAATTGATTTGCATGCTAGAGACAATTGTAATTCACTAAGTCTTATGGATTGCTTGAGTGCTAGATCATGGTCATGGTTTATTTGTTTGTCAAGGTTTAATCACTTGTTTATATTTAGAATTTAGGATATTCTCTTAATAATAAATTAACATGGATATTTTAAAAAATTTGAGAAAATTGGATTTCATTTCTAGTTGTGTGGTTAGGTGTCAAATAGCTAGTAGCCGACTCATAGTTATATGAGTAGTCTAGGGTTGGAGCGAAACACACTCATTCAGAAATTGTTAAAAACAAGAAAGAAAAAATATTTAAGTGTTATGTATAATTGATCACGAGTGGGCTCTTTAGTACTCGAGTTATTAAGTTCTTAGGGGACTTTGTGCCTAGTAACGTGAGGCTTTTATAGTCTGGGATCTGTTAACCTAACGCTCGCTACATGGATACTATTGTATAAGTCTTTTGTGGACCTCACGCATTGCACGGTCAAATAAGCATATTTGTGTTGTTTTTTTGTGAATAAAAGCGTGAATCCATGTAAAACTTCGATATAAGAATTGAAGTATTATAAGTTATTTTGAGTTTAGCTTTTATTTTATTTATAAACTTACAGAATCCATGTAATGAGTTATGATTATTGATCTAGTTGTGATAGTATATCTGTAAGCATGTGCACACACGCACGTCTCTGGTTTATAGATCGATTTGTATGGTTTGATTGATCTTTATTCGAATAACTGCATTTGTTGAGATGTTGCTTGTTGCTTGGTTTAGTTATTCTATGGGGATCGTTGCATTCATTTAGTTGCATTCAAGCATTTTTATTTCTTGTTCTTTGAGTCTATTTATGCTTGAGGACAAGCATCGATTCAAGTTTGGGATTATGTTGAGTGGCATTTATGACACTTTATTACGCTCCGTAAAGCTTTGAATTGGTGTATTTGTACTCAAGTTATTGGTTTTTTAATGTATTTTCTAGTGTTTTTGCATTTTCAGGCATTCTCCAGGTAATCAGGTAAATTGGCATTGTTTTGGTGCTAATTTGGTGTGAGGAAGGTGTTGGAATAAAAGCTCATGTAAAGCCAGCTCAAATCAGCAAGGAAAAATGAAGAAGTCAAAATTTTAGCCAGCGCCCTCGCTGTAATAGCGCGCGGCCACGCCGAAAGTCCAGAAGCCTCGCGCCCGCGCTGTTGAAGCGCGCGGCCGCACCGGGTCGAGAAAAGAAATCCTGATTCTATTGGGCTTTCGATCCAAAAGACTTCTACTCTACATGGGGCTGCTATATATACATAAATAAGCTCATTTTTTATAAGGAGACATACCAGAGCATAAGGAGAAGGCGTAAGAAGACCGTTTTAGCACAATTCAACCAAGGCGAAGAAGATCTAGTTTTAACTTGTGATTCTTTGTTTAAGTTGTAACGTTGGATGCTAGTTTTCTTATTCTTGAACCTATACTCTTGATTCGTACTTTATTTATTATTCGTTTATAAAGACTACATTTATTATACTATACTTTCATCGGAACCCACGTTGATGATGAGTCTGATCATGGGCTGATCGTTATCGTGGAGTTCTAACGGATTTATTTATGGATTTCTTTAGTTGAATTGTTTCAATGCCTTAGTGTGTGGTGATTGTATGATAACCTAGTATTGGTTGTGCTTATTCGTCTTATGAGTGTCGTGAACTTATAAGATAGCGTGTTAATTCTTAATGAAGCGAAAGTGAATTTAAGGGTTTAGAACTTGCCATGCTAGTATAGGTTCATGTGTTATTGTTATGCATGATTCGTAGGTAATTTTAACCATCTTACTTGCCCTATGTAATCTCGATAGATAACTTGTGCATTAAACCGTTATGTTGTTAAATTTTATAGACATATAGGGTCTCAATATAATTGGTGTCTATTTAGCTTCTATCTCTTTTGTGGATGTCTGGTAGTATGGTATTCGTACAACGAAAGTTGGCATTTATCAGTTTAGTGTTATTTGATTAGTGTCATTACCATTACATGCTAAGATTAAGAACAAAAAGTCTATTGAATGAAGTATCTAATGAAGTTAGAATCCCATGTTTGTCATATACATTAATTCAACCATTCTTATTCTCTTAGTTATAATTGTTAGCTTAAGTTTAGTTAAAACAATCTCAATTTATTAATCGTCTTAGCATTGGATAATAACCATATCATTTTTGCATAGATGCATATTCTTAAATTAACTAAAGAGTCTCTGTGGGAACGAATTTGATCTAAATATTATACTACTTGCAAATGCATATACTTGCGTGTATTTTAGCGCGTGTTTAATGACTAACATTATCTCAACAAACAAAATAAATAGGGCTCACGTACTTTGCAATTCAGTTCGGTAATTATTTTCAAAAATACGTATAACCGTCGTTACTGAAAACAAGGTCATCAAACTCTTTTTACAAAATATTTCACCACGATACGAAAATAATTTTCGTAAAATATTTATAAATATATATTACATATTCAATTGGTATTCTCGATAATTACAGTATACGTTCCCGAATTTCTGAAATTAATTTCTCATAAATCAGACAGTGTTTCCTCTATTTATTGGTCTACCAATCGATATCATATCGACATGCTCAATAACAATCAACAATCCAAATCAACCACAATTCACAACCCCATCATTAATTACGATTCTAATATTTACAAACAACTAACTCAAATTCCGAAAACAATTTACAAGATATTATTTTATAATTTTTGTAGGACTCAGTTAATACATCACGTTCCACCGTTAACTCATCGAAATTCATCGTTGACGGCGACAAAATTCGTTGGTGCCCGATTAATTCGGCTTTCTAAAAGAACTTCACCGATAAATAATAATCTCCCGCACGCAATGAATTTATTTCACGAATACTAATCAAATATTTCTTGCTGAAATAACCAATCCAAATCTGAAAAAACCGAACCAAAGCAACTAATATATAGGACAATACTCACGCGCACACACGCAACACATACCAGCCGCCTCACCGGAAAGAAACCGGTGGCAACCGGAAAACCAAAACACATACCACATCAAAAATACCCACTACTGCAAAAGCATATATACACACACATATATATGCATGTATATATGTGCATCAATCAAATAGAACAGAATTAAAACCAGGGATAATTGCCGCAAATCAAAATGGCGTCCGGAGGAAACTCACCAGATGGGGAAAATGGGGGATCAACAAGAAGGTGAGTGGAAGAGATTAAGATAGAGAGAGATTATGAGAAAGAAGAGATGAGACAGAGAGAGGTGCGAGAGAGATAATTGAGAGAAAGAGAGGCCGGTGGAGGGGAAGAACAGGGGAGGTGGTTTTGGGTGTATTTGGTATTTTATTTTTATTTTTTCTATCCTTCTCATGCATCTTCCACGTTTCAATAGCCTCACAGGAATGCAACACATATCAGAATAATTGACACGTACCCCCTGTACAGCTCGGTTCTGTTCCACTTTACATTTTAACGAACAATTTTGCGGGTAAATAAAACTCAAAATATTCCAAAAATAGTTTTAAATTTCTCAAAATAATTAAAAACCAATAAAATAAAATTTTCATAATTTTTAAAACATTTTTGAATTGTGCATCAGACCCGCATTTTGCGATTTAACAAACACATGTGCGGGTAAATATAACCCAATTTTTTTCGAAATAATTTTAAAATCTCGAAATATTCAAATACTAATGAAATATAAGTTTCATAATTTTGAAATATTTTTGGAATAAATCTTGAACCCGCAGTTAAGTACAATCACAAAATCATTTAGGGATAAATAATTGACAAAATATTATTTTCTAAATTTTATAAATTCCTATAAATAATTATTTAAATTACAAGGCCATGAAAATAATTTTAAAGATAATTTTAATACTTATGAAAATTAATTTTTAATAAAATTAATTTTTAAAGCAAAAACATAAAATAAAACTGCTCAAAAATTAATAAGATAAATAATTCTCGAACACAACTGAGTCAAACCTCACGTAATCACACATTCCTCAATAGAAGCTTCATGCTTCCATTTAAGTTCCATATTAAATCATAAATATTCTCACTTTTCCATTTTCGTTATATATACCAAAAATTGATATCTTTATCGGACACATCTTCACTTTATTCATTTAATCGTATCAACACATACGGGGCACTTAATGAAGTACTCACATGATTACCCATAAAAGTCATAAATTACTCATTTCTCTTTTAATTCTCATAAATTATCATTTTTCAATTTCTTGCTCGCTAACTCCAAATCAATAATAATTAGTAGCACACCATACGAAAATATAAAATAATATATATATATATATTTATTTATTTATTTTCTAATACCCATTCATATATAATATTCGAGAATACAAATCGCGAAATCCCTGGATATTATTACAAATACATAAACAAATGCTATATTTCATAGTAGTAAATTCTATATTAATATATTTATAATAAATATTTAACTAAAAATTATTTTCCTAGTACAAGTAGAAACTCGATAAATTAATATTCGATAAATGAATAAACTCATCAAATGTATATTTTTCCAATCCCAACTTAATAGAGACAGTGTATTTTTTAGCTCGATAAATGAATAACCTCATTTAATGAATTAAATATTTCGGTTCAAAGGGTATTTATTTATCGAGATTTAACTGTATATCGTAGTAAATTCTATATTAATGTATTTTTAATAAATAGTTTCAAATAATTGTTTTGTATAGAAATAAACATTAATCCATTCAATCTCATTTTTAGTTTATGTAATTTATTATTCTATTGAAGCATTAAAAATTTTAAGAACAAATAATTTATAATTTTGCAATAATGTAGCATTAAAAAATTTCGAAAAAAAGTTACACAAAATTAAATATTTTGTTTGACTCCTAACAAGACTGAGATAGGATTTTTGTTATACGAACAAACACAAAAAAGCTAAAATTAAAGAAAAAAATATAGTTTCATATCAACTTATTTTTAATTGACATTATATTTTTAATATGTAAACACTAAAAGTAGATATAATTAAGAAAAAATTATTATGTCATCATAATAAAGTAGCGCCATTTCTCATTTAGAATATTCGGATAATGTTAACTTTCGGAGAAATTAATATTTTATCTACATACAATCTATTTTAATTTATTTTTAAAATCTATGTAACTAATTCTACTTATACTTAAATTAAGCACTTGTTCAAAATATTCATATAAATATACACATAATTTCTTGAAAATGTACCCCACCGGAACGTACGTCCATGTTTAATAGCACACATGTTCAGTCCCAAGACTTGTTTATGGCCCACCTAATGTGTTCAGGCCTAGCATGTTGAGTCCCAAGACTTGTTTATGGCCCACCTAATGTGTTCAGGCCTAGCTGAGTAGAGAGATTTTATATTATGTGATAGGGTATAAGCAACCTGGCTAGGGCCTAACCCAGATCTAGGGTGAGGCAGACTCAGCTGATGGACCAAGACCCCCCTCATCCAGCGCAGTCAAGTGGATAGACCCAGGCTCGGTGCCAACCTAGGACCTGGATCATCTCCCATCTAGGATCCAACCCAGGACCTGGATCATTTACCAACCAGGATCCAGCCCAGAACCAGGATCACCCAGCTAGAGTGGACCCGAGGGGGGTCCCTACAAACACATGCACACCCCGTAACCCGCCAATAAGGGGTACGCGGGCACGTGACGGTGAGAGTTATCAACAACTAACATCTCAGACAAGCATGGCGCGTGTCAGCGTACCGTTGGGGCATCCTAAAGGTGGTCCTTACCTAGACACGTGTATGCAATCTACCCAAGTCCGGCGTCCTACGCCTCTAACAACGAACGGCCCCGATCTAAAGGTACAAACCCCTAAACCCTCCCTTTGGGCTATATATACCCCCAAAGATGAAGGGTTTAGGGGTTAGACACATTTTTACACACACTCTCTCTTATACACAAACATGTACACACATAGCCACCCCTTGTCCTATCTATATTCATCTTTCTCAACCAAGCTCTTACTCTCACGCCGGAGGTACCACGGAGTCAAAACCCCCCTCCGGTGTTATTTTACAGACGCCCCACTGCAGCTACACATCATCCTCACCAAGAAGGTCCATGCACGGCGTCGGAAGGAGCCGCCCCGCTCACCGGAGTTATCATTTGGCGCTCAAAGGAGGGGGCTCCATCCTTGGGACTCGGTGCCTCTGGATTCACCTTCATCAGCAAACTCTTAAGAGAGTCCCCTTCTTAAACCTGTAAGAATACAAGCAACCATACCCTCTCTTGAATATGAATGTTGTTAATTTAAGCCACATTTGTATGAGCTCATTACTTTAGGCCATGTTTGTGTGAGCCCGGTTTCGTTTGTTAGTTTTGATTGTTTTGAAACCCATATCTACTTTAGTTTGCATACTGTCTTTGTGCTCTAGATCCTGCTATTCTTGTTCGATAATATTGTTAGCAAAACCCAGAAAGTTTGTTTGGTGTTATTCTGGAATTTTTTTGCTTTTTTCAAAAAAAGCAACCTTAGATCCACATTTTTAGCCTCAAATCTTGGTCAGTTGTTGTTTGTACACTTGTGATAATGGCAAGAGCGGGAAAGAGTACGGTTGGTAGGCCTTTCGCTAGTACCCAGGTCCAGGATCAGGACCACTCTCAGGCCCAAGAACCTGGGGGCAACCGAGAGACCCTCCAGGAGCAACCATTGAAACAGCATACCCCGGTCCTGAAAAGGATAGTAACACCCCGGGATGCCAGAAATGTCATTGAGCTGAATCAGTATAAGTATACCAATATTTCACTGGCAAAGGAGCATACGGCCAATTTAACAAGCAACGAACTGGATGAAGTAATCAGGCTCTACAGAGATGAGCAAGCCCGGGCTCAGATAGAATATGAGCAAGAGGATGATCAAGAAGAGTCCGGAGACTCTCAACAATCTAGGAGATCTGTCTTCAACCGAATCGGAGGAAAGGGGAAGAAAAATCAGAAAGAGTAAAGTAAGAAAGAGTCATAAGTAACCAAAAAAGAAGAGGTTGGAAGAGATAAGAGAGCAGATAAGAAGAGAAGAAGAAGCAAAGCTTGAGCTGAAAATTCAAAAAAGAATACAGTTGGAAGAGAAGAGGCTCCTAGCTAAAGCCAAGAGCAAGAGGACACGGAGGGAGCCCACCCCCGAGGTCATTTCTGATGATGATGAGGAGGGGAAGAAGGACTTGAAAGATATGATCTATGAATTTCAAATAAAAATGGAGAAGGACTCTGGAATGGAGATTGGGGAAACCCTAACACCCTTTAGCCATTCTTTAGAGGCAATTTCCCTGCAGAGAAACCTCAAACATTACAACTTTGTTTTTTTGATGGATTGGGGGATCCAGAAGAACACTTGAATTATTTTGAGCAAATTGCACAAATATACTACTACAACGACTTAAAAAAGTCCAGGTTCTTCGCCTCGACTCTCAAGGGGGGCTCAAAGATGGTTTAGCGGGATCCCCTCCAGAAGCATCCAGAGCTGGAAAGACTTTCACGGGACCTTCCTCGAGAGGTTCCGAGCAAACAAGACACATGAACTTCATATGTGCCATCTTGAAACCATACGCCAGTATAACAACGAAACTCTCTCTCCCTATATGAGGCGCTTCCAGGAGGCAATAAACAAAATCGCAAACTTAGACGAGCGGGAGGCACTAAGCATATTTTGAAGGAACCTGGATCCAGAACACAATGAAAGGTATATTATAGAGCTGATCAACAAGGAGCCATAGAGCCTAGATGCTGCCTATTCTATGGAAGCCAGATTCATCAAAGAAACATATGTGCTCCAAGCTATGAGGATGACCTGGTACGGGGGATCCAGGAGCAAGAACTCTGATGACCGACCGAAAGGGAGTTACCATCAGGACAAGAAGTTCAAGAAAAGCCAACAAGCCCAGTAGACCAATGTGGTACAGAGCACTCCAATATTTTAAAGACTAGGTCCTAAGACAGAATCTAAAAGCAATCCCGGGCCAACCAGGCAAAGCCAGGGAGCCTAGGCAGGAACCAAAATGGACCCCACTGAACAGGACCAGGGAGGAAATACTAAAGAAGATCAAAGGCAATCCATTATATTATCCACCAAAGCCCATGTAGACTCCCCCCAAAAAGTCGGCCTTATAATAGGCAATACGATTATCATAAAATGCATGGGCACAAAGCTGAGAATTGTCTGTCTCTCAAATACTTCATCATAGATCAAGTCAAGAAGGTAACCTAAATCAGTATGTCTCCCATGATACAAATCAGAAAGAAAAAAGACCAAGGAGAGGAAAGAATATAGTGAATATGGTCCTAGGAGGTTCTCACTCGCCTCCTCGGAGCCTGGGCTCAGGAGATGAAGTAATCTTTATCCAATCCTACCCGGAGATGGTAATTTCATTCAGCAGTAAGGATTATGAAGGGGTCAACCCTAATCACAATGAATCTTTGGTAGTAACACTTGACATTTTTGATAATATGGTGAGGAGAATGTTGCTAGACAATGGCTCTTCAGTAAATATACTCTTAAGGAATACTGTGGACCGGATGAATCTAGGGAGCGTGCGCTCAAATGAATGCCGAGAGGACCCACTATATGGGTTCGGGAATAACTTGGTCCCAAATTAGGGAACCTTATATTTTCCGGTCATATTCGGATCAGCTCCAAACCAAGTAACCAATGTGATAAAATTCTATGTGATCAACACCCCTTCATCCTACAATGGCATAATTGGCCGCTCGTCTCTAACCAAGATACAAGCAATCGCCTCCATATCACACCTGAAAATCGAATTCCCAACTCCAATGGGGATAGGAGAAGTTAAGGGAGACTATGAGGTCGCTGAAAGATGCTATAGCCAGGCCCTGGTCATGGCCGAAACTCACCAAGACAATAAGAGAAATGCCACAGTCCTTCGCAAACAACAAAGTATTAAGAAACATAGCCCCCACTCAAGGGATGATGCAAGAAAATAAGTCCAGGTTATAGAATCCAACCCAGATCCAAAAGCAACCAGGCCAGGCTCGCAAGACCAAGACAGCAACCAAGTCACAATAAAGAATAAATTGTACCCAGGCCCCGGCCAGGGCAATCCTACTATGCAAGCAACCAACCATGAAACAAGTGAAGTAATGGAAAGCAACCAACAAGAGATGACAGCCCAGGGTCAAATCTATATGCAGAAGAATACAGAAGCCTGGATCCAGCAATTGGTATCAAACCAGGATCAAGCCAAGATCGAAGCTGCAGTAATAACAGAAACAATCATAATTGATGAAAGCGATCCTTCCAAGAAGATAAAGATAAGATCTGGACTCAGAAATATCTTCAAAGAAGACCTGGTGTCATTGCTCCGAAAGTACGCCTATATATTTGCATGGAGCCCAAGAGACATGTCTAGGCTGGATGAATCTGTAGTATTGCATAGCCTGGATTTCAACCCAGAGAGGAAACCAGTTAAATAAAAGAGAAGAAATTTTGCTCCAGAGAGGCAGAAAGTAACAGACGAAGAAGTTGAAAAGCTACCCAAATCTTGGACCATATGCGAAGTTAAGTACCCGAAATGGTTGGCCAATGTGGTTATGGTAAAGAAGGAAAATGGGAAATGGCGAATGTGTGTGGACTACACGGACTTGAACAGTGCATGCCCGAAGGACCCCTACCCCCTGTCAAATATTGATCAATTGATTGACGCCACATCCGGGCACGTCATGCTATATTTCATAGATGCCTTCTCGGGGTACAACCAGATCAAGATGAACCCAAAAGACATCCAGAAGACAGCATTCATCACCCACAGGGCAGTCTATGCCTACGTTATGCTGCCTTTCAGATTGACGAATGCAGGCTCAACCTACCAGATAGCAATGAATAAAACTTCAAAACCCAGCATGGAAGGAACCTGGAATCCTATGTTGATGATATGATCGCAAAGTCCACAAGCATCCTAGGTCACATAGAAGATCTGAAAGAATGTTTTGAAAATTTAAGGAAATACTCACTAAAGCTGAATCCGGAAAAATGCATATTTGGAGTGGGGGCAGGAAAATTTCTAGGATTCATGATCAGCAACCGGGGAATTGAAGCCAACCCAGAGAAGATAAAAGTGATCCAGGAAATTAAGCTGATGTTCAGAAACTAGTAGGGTCACTGGCAGCACTTAGAAGGTTCATCTCAAAGCTAGCTGAGAGATGCCTACCTTTCTTTGACCTATTGAAAGGAGCAACCAACAAGAGGGAAGTCAATTGAAACCCGGAATGCCAAAGCGCATTTGAAGAAATTAAAAGGTACCTCTCCCAGCCACCAATCTTAACCAAATCTCAACCCGGGGAGCCCCTATTCCTCTACCTATCAGCAGGGGCCCTGGCAGTTGGAGAAGCACTAATCAGGGAAGAGAATGGTAAACAGAAACCAATTTACTATGTAAGCCAAGTACTAAAAGATGCGGAGTCCCGATACCCAAGGCTAGAAAAGTTTGCTTTTGCCTTAGTCACGGCATCCAGAAAGCTTAGACATTACTTCCAAGGAAGGGAGATCTGGATTGTGACTAATCAACCCTTAAGAAAGATAATACACAAGCCAGACGTCTCAAGAAGGCTGGTAAACCGGGCAGTTGAGCTAAGTCAATTCAACTTGAGTTTTATTCCAAGAACGGCAATCAAAGCCCAGGAACTGACCGACTTCATCATAGAGTGCAACTTCCCGAAAGATGAGCCTAGCCCCATGAGCATTGACCCTGAGAGCAGCAGTAATAATAACTCGGGATCCTGGGCTCTCAAAGTCGATGAATCCTCAATAAATGAAAGGTCTGGAGCAGGGCTCATTCTAAGAGCCCAGATGGCTTTACCGTTCAAACTACCATCTCCTTTGGCTTTTCAGCAACAAACAACCAGGCAGAGTATGAAGCCCTGATAGCAGGATTGAAGCTAGCAAAGACTCTCAGGATCCAGGACCTTAACATCTATAGCGACTCCCAGATCATAGTAAAGCAAACAAACGGCGAGTACATAGTCAAGGATCAAGTTTTAGCCAAGTACCAGGCTCTGGTCCAAAGCTACCTCACCTTAATACCGTGAAGTCAAGTCCAACAAATATGTCGAGAAGAGAATTCAGAGGCTGATACCTTGTCCAAAACTGGTTTAAAATTCATCATACCTAGGTTACTCTGTTTACTTTGAAGAATTACAAAAGCCAAGTATAGAATATGAAGAGGTCATGGAGATAGACAACAACCCGAATTGGATGACTCCTTTCATCAACTCCCTGGAAAAGGGAGAACTCCCAGAACACAAAGGAAAGGCTCTAAGATTGAAAGAAAAGGCAGTAAAGTTCTTCCTCGAAGAAAGAGTCCTCTATCACCAGGCCTTCTCATAACCTATCCTGAAATGCATCCACCCAGCGGAAGCAGAATATTGTTTAATGGAAGTACATGAAGGGATATGCAGAGATCATATATCAGCGAAGGCCTTGGCTCACAAAATAATAAGGTAGGGTTACTACTGGCCAACAATTCACAAATATGCAAGCAACTTTGTGAAAAAGTGCAAGCAATGCCAGGTGTTCAGCAATGTATCCAGGATAAGCCCAGTCCTACCCTCATTAGTCCTATCTCCAATCCCCTTCTTTTTTTGGGGTATAGATATCATGGAACCCTCCCCCGGGCCAGAGGGGACCTAAGATACCTACTAGTCTCAATCGACTATATGACTAAGTGCGTGGAAGCAAAGGCAATGAGAAGCATAAACCAGCAGGATTGCATTAAGTTCATGGACAATATCTTGATGAGGTTCGGAATCCCAAGAGTCTTGGTCTCATATAATGGGCCACAGTTTGTCGGATCAGAGATTGAATCCTACTTCCAAGAGCGGGGTATCAAGCATAGAAAATCATTAGTAGCCTACCCTCAAGGCAATGGACAAGTGGAAGTAACATATCAGATCCTCCTCCGGGGCATAGAGAAGAGGCTTAGAGAAAGTAAAACCAAGTGGCCAGAAGAATTTCCAAATATCCTATGGGCCTACAGGACAAGTCCACGGACAAGCACAGGCAAAACGCCTTTCAAGCAAGCTTACTGAACTGAAGCAATGATACCCATCGAGGTAGGATCCCCCTCTCACCGAGCAATCAACTTTGATGAAATAGCCAATAAGGAGGGGCTCAGAACAAATATTGAGCTCACTGATGAGGTCCGGGATCGGGCGATAGCAAGAATGGAAAAGTATAAGGAGAAAATTATGGAACACTTCAGCAAGAAATCCAGGGTCAAGAACTTTCAAGTTGGAGACCTGGTACTTCGAGACACAGAAGCCTCGGATCCCACCAATACTGGAAAGCTGATGCCCAAGTGGGAGGGACCTTATAAAATCAAAGAAGTACTAAGGCCTGGGACCTACAAGTTGATGAACTAGATGAATCTGAGATCCCGAACACCTGGCATGGACTCAGGCTTAGAAAATTCTATCAGTAGAAAAATCAACCAAAAGCAACCAAAAAACTTGTAGCCCATGGTAAGCAACCAATTTATGATCTAATATTTTGTATGAAGAAAATTTTAAATCAATGAAAAGAATTTTCTTTTCCCAACCAATTCTTATTATAACAATTACTGCAAACAAAGCATACTTCAATCTGGATAAGAAATTACACCCGGATTGAAAGCAAATATTAAAAGCAAACATCAATCCGGATAGGGTACCCAAACCCGGATTGAAAGCAACTACTTTGTACTTAAAAAAATTTTAAGTACTAAAAGCAAAACAAAGCAAACACCAATCCAGCTATGTTATCATATCTGAATTAAAAGAAAATATTAAAAGCAAACATCAATCTGGATAGGGTACCCATACCCGGATTGAAAGCAACTACCTGATTGAAAGCAAATATTAAAAGCAAACATCAATCCGGATAGGGTACCCGAACCCGGATTAAAAGCAACTACTTTGTACTTAGAAAATTTTTTAAGTACTAAAAGCAAAACAAACCAAACACCAATCTAGATATGCTGTCATACCCGGATTGGAAGCCAACAATAAAAGCAAATTTCAACCCGGATAGGTATCCAAATCCGGGTTACAAGCAACCACAATGTACTTGGATCATTTTCTAGATACATAAAAATAGCACAAAGCAAAAATTATACAAACCAGGAAAGGGTTCATACTCGGATCCACACCGACTATAAACCCATTCCAGGTTGGGAGGCAGCAACCATCTACTTAGAACATTCCCTAAGTGCTAAGTAAGCCAAAAAGCAAACAAGACCGGAAATAGTACATCACCCAAATCTAAATTACTATTTGTACTTGGAATATTTTCTAAGCGCCAGCCATCATTCCGGTTAGCATCTATTCCGGGACCCAAACACGCCCCTCATCCCAGATATCAACTCACATCCGGGCCGGGGGTCTTTTATTTGATGCTTTGGATATTCCCCAAGTGCTAAACAAGCGAGAAAATAAACAGGCTCGGGTAGGCTTTATTACCCGGATCAAAAGCACAAATGAGCTACTTGGAATACTTTCTAAACAAGAGAATTAGCCAAGCAACTAGCAAATTTAAAAAGTTAATCCGGATTGGTCACCAATCCGGGAAAATCCAAATATTACAAATTGTTCAGAATCAAAGTACTAGAGAAAAGCAGAATACTGAAATAAAGCAACAAGTTACAAGGGCAAGGCTTGAAAAGCTTGGCAAACTGAGGCGAATTTAAATGAAACTAGGACTAGGACCATCGTAGAGTTCTGGTTCCTCCTTTCCCTGCTCAACGACTGCTTTGGCCACCAGATGCTCCTGGATGAAGCTCTCCCAGTTGGCCAGGGGGTCAGTCTTAATGTGCATCTCAGCCATGAGCCAGGCCCTGCGAACCTCGGGAACCCCCAGCTTGAGCAACCTCGAAGTTATAAACATCATTGGCTTTGAACTCAAAAATGATGGCCTCTTTGTCTATGTTCTCATTCGCAGACAGATCATCCTTAAGCTTCTCCACCTCCTTAGCGAGACCGTCAGCCCGGGTCTTCTCATCCTTCAGTTGTGCCTTCAGCCCGGACTCTACAGTCTGGAAGCCCCCTCGAGCCTCATCCAGCTCGTCCTTCAAATTATCAGCCCTTATCTTCTCAGCCCTAGTCTGGTTGTTGGTCTCCTGGACCTCATTAAAAGCGATATCGGAGTAAATAGCTATGTCACTCCCAACCTGAATAAGGAAAAGGGAAAACAGTTAGGAAAAGCAACGCAACCTGGATGAAAAACCAAGAACTGCTGAAAGCTACCTATCCCCATTGACCGGTTACTCTCTTAAAAGCCGCGGACATCCCGGTACCCTCCACTTCCTCCCAGTCCTCTTCGGCGGAGATATCTGACATGAACATGGCCAGCTCCACCAGGGTCTTAGTACCAACCTTCACTGGGTTCCATCCGAGCCCTTCCCTTCTGAATCACAAGCGACCCGGCTGGAGACGACAGTTTTCCCCCGGGGAGGCTTAGTCAGGACGCTCTTTCTTTTCTTCATGAGAGGATCATCATCGTCCAGGATCTCCTAGATAACCGGTTCAGAATCATCAGGCTCGTGACCCGGCCCCAGCCTCAATGTCAGCAGGCCTGAATCCTAGTCCCGGGGCCCCTTTGGTTCTCTTTAAGGCCAAACCCAGGGTATTGAAAGCAGCAACTTAGGCAGAGGATTAAAATGCGGCAAACCTAGAAGAAGAAAAGGATAGTACGAGTTAGCGACCAGTATATTGACTTAAAAATCCGGAACACTGTGCATGGGAAACAATCTGGGATGAACAAATCATGAATGACATGATCTGGATAAACCGCACAACAAACCCTAAGAAGTAAAAAGCGGACATGATCTAGATCAGCATATATAGTAAGTAATCCGGATCAAGCAGACAACAAATTCTATGGGGTAATTTCTACAAGTAAAAAGAAAACATAATCCGGACCAGTATATATAGTACGCAATCCGGATCAAGTAGACATGAAATTCTATGGAGCAATTTCTACAAGTAAAAAAGACAGGCATGATCTGGATTAGCATATATAGTGAGCAATCCGTATCATACAGATATCAAGTTACAAAACAAAAAGCTAAAGCAAAAGAAAGAGAGGGATCCGGATCAACTTACACATCTAGCAATCCGGATCAACAATATTAGAAACTCAAATAAAGCAACCAAGACAGATAAGGGAAAAGGAAGATCCAGAATAATATCAAACATGGCAACTAGGATTGATGGAAGACTTACAACCGAGTTTGAAAAGTAGCTTGTGATTCATAAAGGTATACCGGGTCGGATGGAATCCGAGAGAGTCACAGAAGGCTCTCATTTGATTCAAATCCCGCCCTTCTAGAACAGTAGTATCAAACTTGGTCTGGATACCCTCCATTGTAAAGTAGGGAAAATAGGCCAGACCAAACCCCTTCATCATTATAATCTCCCCATTCCAGTACTTCAAGGAAGTCTGGTGCATAATGGGCTTGGCTCTACCCGGGCCACATCCACACTCCGAGGCCCGGAACCTAATTACATAGAAAGGCTTCTGGCTAGACTTTGAAAGATAGAAAATCTGGTGGAAAAGCTTCAGGGTAGGCAGGAATCCAGATTTATTGCATCAAGCTATAAACTAGGTCATAGACTTGATCCCATTCGGGGTGATCTGCATGGGAGATATCTTATAAACATGCTTGCAAAGGTGCTTTATGAATATGTGGCAATGGGGACTTTACCCGAATCTAACACTACACCATAGATTGCCTATAGCAACCCTAAGAAAGTGTTGCTATATGGCACAAATCCATTGCAATAGGGTCTATCGTAACGTATTTTGAAAAATCAGGCGTAACGTTTGATCTCGTTGCCAAGGGCTTATGGTAACGAATTTGGGAACATATTGCAATAGAGTAAAGATGTTGCAAATTCGATTTATAGCAACATTTTTATATTTATAGCAACGAATATAATAACCTTACAATACATGAGGCCTGTTATGGCAACATTGTTTTGCAACCTTTTTTGTGATAATTGTTGCAGTACATGGACTTACGCAATATATTTCAAGTTAATTGCAACATATTTTGAGTAAATTGCAACATATTTTATTAACAAATTTGAAGTATATGGCAACCATTTTACTCTCTACTGCAACATAACATTTTAAAAAAAATGGGCATGACCTTCATATTTCATTAACAACCACCAAATTTAATTGGTATATCCACAACACAATCCAACATATAGTATATTGTTATTGATGTTCCAACATCACATAAACTAAGTTAAAGTGAAACAACAAAGTTCAAGAAAACTAACAAAGTATAAGTGCATGTGATCTAACTAAATTAAACATGGATTAAATTCTTAATTAATCATCTTCAAATAGAATTTCATGATGCTCTCGATCACCATCAGTGTGGTCTCCATCCTCAGAAAGTTAGAAACACATGACTTTTATATTGTTATCTTGTGATCGATTTTTTTTGGCCACTTTTTCCGAAAATCATCATTAATTGTTTGTTGATTTTGAATTGATACTCGAATAATGACCAACCTGCATTCAATAACACATATGTAAGTATACTCCATTTTATTGAGTTGAAATTGTTATGAACATTAAATTCTACCATATAGCATTTCTAGTTATAAGAATAACATGATATCACTCACACATGAAGGTGCTGCCTTATTAATGTCCTGTAGAAAACTCTCATGAGCAAATGGCAGATATCAAAATCTAGACGTAAATATAAATGTAATACCTTAACATGACATCCAAATGGAGCCCTTCTGATACAACTGCAACAACAAGAGTAATCTATAATTCACAGCAAGTAGAGAAATTAAATTTGCACACCTTTTAATAACTTTCTGAAACTAGGCTTGAAAGATTCCTAATATTGTACCATTTTCTTGAACATCAGAACAGATTTCACTTTGAAAAAGTGTCAAAGCTTAAGCTTTGTTATCCTTTTTCACATATATTAGGATTTTAAAGCCTCAATCACAATGCCTCTGTAAAGAACTGAACAAGTAGTATATAAACGTAGATGTAAACCTTGCGGCTAGATATCTTAAACCCAACATCAGATGTAGTGATTCCAATTCGCTTGAAAAAAGTGACAATTAACGAAATAAGTTCAGCTTTAGCCTATAACCAAAAAGAAATAAAAAGGACGAGTTTCAAAAAAACACAAAGTAAATATCATTAATAGCGCCAATATACTAACAATGTGATTTACTGGAAAAACATACCTTCAGAAATCAACATTACCACATTCATTGTTTGTCATTATCTACATAGTAAACTTACATATATTTAAATCCACCATGGTACATACACAGATATAAATACAGATAGGAAACATCTATAGATATGACATCCTGTAAAAGTACAAGTTTGCAGTCCATGTGCAATAAAACTTGAGTAGGCTTACCTCTAAACCCTCACATATGAAAGGGAAGCAGGTACATATAGCTGATTACATTTTTATACTTCTCTAAATTTAATGCTCTTGCAGTCTTGCACAACATGCAAGACTGAAATGCTATAATTCTAAGGGAGCATTAACCAAAGCCAGCTGCACATCATAAAGTAATAGTGACATAATTTTGTACAACTATATGAAATTATCAACCATTTAATACATCACATGTTGTCTTAAATACATATTAACACATATGTACTTATATATATATATATATATATATCTTCTTTTAGTTTCATATTTTCACATTAGGTTGGTTGGCAGGCTTTTCGAAATTGTGGAGTAAAATAGAGCATACATTCCAGGAAAATAGAGCATGAACCAGGAAACTTACTGCGAGATGGCAGAATAAATTATATAAAATATATCAGTTGACCATTGTGATATGTATAAAAGCAACCATAAATAGCATCGAGTAGTATAATAATATACTTAACAGTGTACCTGACAATTCTGCTCTTCAGAGATATCTCGATCAACACATGAAGTGGAAACCAACTAGAACTTCTAATCTGACAATTTAATTGGAGGTACTTTAAATGATAATAAGGTCTAAAAGTTATTTTAAACAAAAAAAAGAGTCCCAACCTTACAAAGGAATCAGTGATTTGATGATTGTCCGCCCTCAACTCAGGCTCACTTAGATTTACTGAAAAGGCACCTGCTAACTAAACACAAACAGATATACGAAGACGTGTACAATATAATATATCAGTGACTGCACTATTAAAGAAAACTTTGTGACTATTAAGCTGTGCAAGAATGCAAGAGCATTAAATTGAAACTTATGAAATAAATAAAATGCTATTAAGATGGTTTTAAGTATAAACCAAATTGAAGCAAGTATTAATTGGGAACATTTTAAGTAACCACTAGTACTATAATTCACAATGAATAAACTGAAATGCTGTAATATCTGGGATATATCGTGTAATTATTTTTGCTAATAAATAAATATTATGCATATTCAGTATTTATTCTGTGAATTATTTGTTAAGTGGTATATGTGTATGGATGTTTAAAATAATATAAATTGAGTATTTTAATTTTTATATGTCCAAAATAAAATATAGATAATTGTCATATCTTCCTATATATTTTTATGATGATTTATGGTTTTATAGGAAATTTATGGATTTAATAAATTCTTTTTCCCAATATTTATAAACTATTTTATATAATCGGGAACCAGCCGACTTCACCCGTTTTTATATTTTTATAACCCAAAACTCTTCCAAAAACTCCTTTCTAACCTAATTGCAATATTTCGAGCATTTTCCTTGTTTTGACTTTTTCGATCTGGCATACGGTTTGTCCTATGCGGGTCCCGGCACGATATTTTCGATACAAAATTTGTTTCGGTAAATCAATAAACTCGTATTTTCGATAAACATGATCTTTTTATTAAACTACTATAATTATCACCTCGTAAAACGTGTAACCAGGCGCTGAGACCAAGACCGCAGTACAAATTGTACTGATTTAAATAATTATCCTGAAAACCATTACCGTTTTGGATATGTTTTTATAAATAAAAGTACTATTTTATATCCGGAATGATCCAACGGGATACTAATTTTCCTTAAATATAAATAGCCCTTACCGTATTTTATTTTGTACAGAAAATCATTTGCAGCCAGTAAATTATAAAATTTTACAGTGAAAATACTTATATTCATAAAACCTTTCAAGAATCAAACTGCAAAATCAAGGTTTTATTGATCTCTGTTTGGAAAGCTCTGGTAACCAAAACGAAGGGTTTAAGGAATACTATCAGTTTCTTGAAGTTTCAGAACTGCAGAATCAAAGGTTTATTTTATATATTTTTATTTATTTTCGAATTATTTGGATTAAAATTATGAATTTTTGTTCGGATAATTGTTTGGATGATTTGATGATTGCATGTTGTAGAGCTTTTCTTCCTGATGATTTTGATATGTCATATGACTGATTTGGAGTTCAATAACATGTTCAAAATTGAGTTTAATTTTTGAATTCGGCCAGTTCTGGGGTTATTAAAATTATTGGATTGCATGGTTGAGTTCCTAGTGGTGAGGATATATGATCTGGAGGTGGTGGTGGCCTGCGCATCCCTGGATCGTCTTCTCCGGCGAAACATGGGTGTTTTCCGACGAATCCTGTAAAAATTACAGTTTAGTACCCGTAGTTTTGGAGAAGAAACAGTTAGGTCCCTGAACTTTCCAGAATTTGCAAATTTAGGATTCATGTTTATAAATTATTTCAAAATCATATTTTCAATTTATTTTAATTACAAAAACTCGTTTTTAATTATTAAAAATTCCAAAAATTATTATTCTAATTCTAAAAATTATTTTTAATTCAAAAATAAATTTGAATTAATTAGTTAAATTATTTTAGTTAATAATTAATTAGTTAATTGATCAATTAATTCGAAAATTAATTGATTAATTGATTTTAATTAATTATTTAATTAGATTTAATTATTTATTTTTGATTTAAAAATTCCGAAAAATTGTTTTGAGCTTTAAAATATTATTCTAAATTATTTTCAAGGCTCGATAATTATTATAAAATTATTTTGAAGCCAGATTCGGCCAACCGAACCCTGTTTATTGTTTCAAAAAATGGTTGAACGGCCCGTTTAAATTCCGAAAAATGTTTTAAAATTCATATTAAATATCTGAAAAATCCTTTTATCATCAAACCTTCTTTGAAAAGTATTTTCAATCAAATATCTTACGTGTTATGTGTTATATGTGCATTGAATAATATGTTAAATACGTATATGTACGTTATGTGACTATTTTGATCGTATCTTTTAATCCGTAAATCGGATTTGGGTAAAACGAAGGGTAGATAGAAGCTTATATCGAATAGAATCGTATGAGTTCAGTATTGATAGATACTTATGATATATGAATAGAAGAGGCCAGACATAGGAAAAAAAAGCAAGTAGTCGAGGAGTAAGAGATTGTGATTGGGAGTTCGTGAAGTATAGCAGTCTAATACCGGGCAAGTGTTCTGAACTTTCGCGAGATATATTGTGAATAGCTGATAGTCTGTCTTATATTACAAGTGCTTTGAAGCACCGAACCCTAAACCTTGATTCCAATTATTGATCTTTGAACCGTAAACCTTATTCATTCTGAACCATCGATTACTGAATACCTGAATATGAACCACAGATATATGATACTACTCCACAAATACATACAAATTAAATACCAAACACTGAACCAAGATTTGCTTATATACTCAAACCATTATACCTTATACATTGAAAGACCAAATCCTTGTATCCTTGAAACTTTGATTCTTTTGTTATCTGATTCTTTCACCAGCTGATAGCCATTATTTGGAATTGCTATTTTGTTTCCTTGTGAAGATTGAAACCCATCTCATGATTGAAATATCCCATGTTGATTATGATTTTGTTTATTATTTTACATTGTTTATTCTGTTATTGTGATAAAATTGGATTATTTTATAAAATTGTGGACTAGATTCGTGGTTAGACCAGATTGGTGGTTAAGTTAGGCCAATGTGTGCCTTGGATCCAGTAATTAGAGCAGAGATGTGTGCCTTGCTCGGGGTTAGTGTGTGACTGATCAGCAACCTAACCTTGGTTTTTAAAATGAAAATATAATATCCAATTCTATATCATTATTCATTGTTCCCTTGATATCATAACTCATATTACTTGATCATTTTATTCTCAGTATTGTCAACGTGACTTGCTGAGCTAGTTAGCTCATTTGGTGCGATTTTGTTTACGTTCTTTTCCAGTTAAGATGGAATCTGTTGGTAGCGAGAATCCCCAATCCAGTACGAGAGCTAGGGGTCCAGGGTTATCGAGTTAAGCTAGCTGACAGCTTTTGAGATAGTTTAAGTTTGTAAAGTTTGTAATGATGTTTAATATTCAGTTGTAAATTTGAATAGTTGGGATTTGGGCATTTAATATAAGTGTGTGTGTGTGGCTTGTGTGCATACTTTAACCTGTTGTAGTCCGTGGTAGTTGGTAAGTAGGGTCACTGCCTATTATTATTATCTTTGTTATTGTTATAATCAGGTTATAAATAAGGTGTGTGTGCATGGGTGGACCCCAAACTTCTGACCCGGGTTTGGAGGGCAACACAGGTTTGGTATCAGAGCTACAGGTTATAAGTCACTAACACAAGCATAGATTGACAGGAATGGGTGGAGGGTTAGGATTAGAAGTAAGAAAGTCAGGAGATAGAACGTCGAGAGGTTGAATGCAACGGTATAACAGGTATTAGTATGATTCGCGTTGTGGTTTGAGATTCTTATTTTACGATATAATTTTAGATAGCAGCGATGGCCGACTCTTTCGACCCCGTATCAGCTGATCACTCAGAGCCCTCAGTTGGAGAACCATCTTCAGATCCACTTCTTGTTGTCCCACCAGTGTTGGCTATTTTACCTCCACCTGTGTTGCATCATATACCATTGCAGGCCATTCCACCCCCAGGCATGAGGCCACCTATCAGAGGACCCCCACCTGCTGATTCAGGTTTTACTGGTCACTCAGTTACAGGTGTACCTTTTCAGTTCTCTTCATATCATGTTCCGCATCATCAGTTTGAGGTTTGCCTTATGGAGCAGCGACACCTTCAGGGTCAGATTTAGGAGTTATTGCATATTTTGCATACCCGAGATATTGGATGTGGTGAGAGGCGACTCAAAGAGAGGCTTCGGGTGTTTCGGAGAGCAACTGCTATGAGGATTGCTGAGGCTACTCATGAGGATATTACCCCTGATTTTCATGTGGAATGGGCTAAGTGGGTTTTAGAGGAGCTTGAGGAGATTGGAGGTCCAGACTTGCCTTGAGCCAGAGAAACAGAGGCACAGAGATGGAGATGCTAAGCAGTGTTGTTGTAGTTGCTTATTATGTACAGTAGTGTGTAGTATGTATTAGTAAAGTTCGTGAAGTATAGCAGTCTAATACCAGGCAAGTGTTCTGAACTTTCGCGAGATATATTGTGATTAGCTGATATTCTGTCTTATATTGCAAGTGCTTTGAAGCACCGAACCCTAAATCTTGATTCCAATTATTAATCTTTGAATCATAAACCTTATTCTTTCTGAACCATTGATTACTGAATACCCGAATACGAACCACAAATATATGATACTACTCCATAAATATATACAAACTAAATACAGAACACTGAACCAAGATTTGCTTATATACTCAAACCATTATACCTTATACATTGAAAGACCAAATCCTTGTATCCTTGAAACTTTGATTCTTTGGTTATCTGATTCTTTCACCAACTGATAGCCATTCTTTGGAATTGCTATTTTGTTTCCTTATGAAGATTGAAACCCATCTCATGATTGAAATATCCTATGTTGATAATGATTCTGTTTATTGCTTTACATTGTTTATTCTGTTATTGTGATAGAATTGGATTCTTTTATAAAATTATGGACCAGATTCATGGTCAGACCAGATTGGTGGTCAAGTTAGGCCAATGTGTGCCTTGGATCCAGTAATTAGAGCAGAGCTGTGTGCCTTGCTCGGGATTAGTGCGTGACTGATCAGCAACCTAACCTTGGTTTTTAAAATGAAAATATAATATCCAATTCTATATCATTATTCATTGTTCCCTTGATATCATAATTCATATTACTTGATCATTTTATTCTCACTATTGTAAACGTGACTTGCTGAGCTAGTTAGCTCATTTGGTGCGATTTTGTTTACGTTCTTTTCCAGATAAGAAGGAACCTGTTGGTAGCGAGGATCCCCAATCCAGTGCGAGAGCTAGGGGTCCAGGTTTATCGAGTTAAGCTAGCTGATAGCTTTTGAGATAGTTTAAGTTTGTAAAGTTTGTAATGATGTTTAATATTCAGTTGTAAGTTTGAATAGTTGGGATTCGGGAGTTTGTAATATAAATGTGTGTGTGTGGCTTGTGTGCATACTTTAACCTGTTGTGGTCTGTGGTAGTTAGTAAGTTGGGTTACTACACATTATTATTATCTTTATTATTGTTATAAGCAGGTTATAAATAAGGTGTGTGTGCGTGGGTGGACCTCAAACTTCTGACTCGGGTTTGGAGGGTGCCACATATATTCTGCATTTTTGAGTAAAAATACACTCCTTGTTTTTGGGATAACCAACATATCTTCACAATGTTAGAGTAAAAAGTAATGCATTACCAATTCAGAAGGAAAGAACAAAGAGGTAAACGAATACCAAAATTCATTTATATCGTTATCTTTGTAAATTAACCTAACAATTGCGTTTTACAATCCATGAGATGCAATCAACTTTGTTAAGCGAAAGGTAATAGCAATTGCTATCCAGCCACCAATCAGCAGCCTCGCACAAGATTTCACAGCTGGAGTCTTTCCTAACACTGCTCCAACTCCTCCAAACACAACCAATGCGAAGGTCACCGCAGAAATTACCACAATAAGCCTCGTCTTGTGTTCACGTATAAAGATAATAGCTAGTAATGGGACAATAGCCCCTACTGAAAATTCAAGAGCAGACGCTAATGAACCCTAAAGGGATTTGGCAGTTTTTAATTTTCAGCATCTTTATCATTCTTCTTGATGTCTAACATTCTATTGTTCCTCTTCATCTGAGCTACCTCAGCATCAAGTTGAGAGTACACAGACACAAACTCCCCTATAGCCATACTGCATCTGCATGCACCAACCACTAATCCAGCAAAACCAGTAAGAATCATGACTACAATACCATGATAAAAGGTTTTCAGTAAATAATTTAGACAAGTGTGGAATACTCAAATACAATGCAAATAAGACAACTTTATCTGTAATGTTGGACTTCTTTACAGAATTCCACTCAAATAAGTCTTTAAAATGCTCAGTACTTCTCTTTCCCTGACACGTGTCACTCTTATCTTCTTATGAAAGACAACTTAAACATCGATTGTCCTTAATACATATAAAATAAATCGCACTAGCTAGGAATTCAATAATGTTTTGGACTGTGTAAAAGATTGAAAACTAAAGAGAAGATTGATTGTATTTACTAAAGAGAAAATAAATGATTAACTAGTACAGAATGGTTTGTAGTGTATATATACAGCAGCTTGGCGCCAAAGTTAGTTGTAACTAACTGCCAGCTGTAATTCTATTGAATAATATAAAAAATACTAACTATTTTCTAATTGTAATTCTAATCTATTTTTATCATAATGACTACTCTTAACATTCCCCCTCAAGTGAGGCTTCATATGATCATCTGTCAAGCCGAACTTGGAACACAAATCAGCCATTTGACTAGAAGGAAGAACCTTTGTCAAGACATCCGTAAGCTGGTTCTTTGTTGGCTAATAAGATAACTGTAACAATCCTTCAAGAACCTTATCTCTTGTAAAATGGCAGTCAACTTCTATGTGTTTGGTGCGCTCATGAAAAACTGGATTCTTAGCAATATGTAAAGCTGATTGATAATCACAGAAAAGAGTGACCGGTGATAAATGATTTACTCCCAATTCTTGTAACAATTGTACAACCCAAGTAACCTCAGAAGTTGCCGCTGCCATAGCTCTATACTCAGCCTCTGAACTAGATCTTGACACAGTGGGCTGTTTCTTTGATTTCCATGTAACAGGGGAGCCTCCCAGGAGTAACACATATCCAGTAACAGACCTTCTGGAGTCTGGACAAGAAGCCCAGTCTGAGTCTGAAAAAGCTTGCAGAATCAATCTATCAGGATTTTGCAACTTAATACCTTGACCTGCTGTGAAAGATAAGTACCTCAAAGTATGATTTAATGCTGCATAATGAGCAGTCCTAGGAGACTGTAAGAACTGACTTAATAGTTGTACTGTATAGCTGATATCCGGCCTGGTATTAGTGAGATAATTCAATTTGCCAATAATAGTTCTAATGCTTCAGGATTTGAAAGTAAGTCACCATCTCCAGCAGAAAGCTTAAGATTTAAAGGTAGGGGTATAACTGCTGGCTTAGATAGATCCATCTTACTTTCTTGCAACAACTCCCTTGTGAATTTATGTTGGCTCATAACAATACCATCATCAAGGTAATTTATCTTAATTCCCAAGAAATAGTGAAGAATTCTAAGATCCTTAATAGTGAAAGTGTCATCCAAATACTTTTTATACTCTAAATATGCCTATCATCACTACTAGTGATGATTATATCATCTACATAAACAGCTAACAATGTAATATCACTACCATGTTTATAAATAAACAAGCTATAATCACTTTTGGACTGAACAAAGCCCTGATTTATCAACTCAAAAGTGAGCTTAGCTGCCCATTGTCTGCTGGCTTGTCTTAAGCCATACAAAAATTTTCTCAATCTGCAAAGTAGATTGTCTGGATTAATAAATCCCTTCAGGAACTGTCATGTATACTTCCTCAACTAGATCTCCATGCAGAAATGCATTATTCACATCTAGTTGAAATATTTTCTATTTTCTACTGGCTGCTACAGACAAGATACATCTTACAGTGCTCATTTTCACTACAGGAGAAAAAGTTTCATTAAAGTCTATCCCAATTCTTTGATTAAAACCCTTAGCAACTAATCTTGCCTTATATCAATCCAAAGTTCCATCTGCAAGTAGCTTTACCTTATATACCCATTTAGATCCGATTGGTTTCTTGCCTTGTGGTAATGGTACTAAATCCCAAGTTTTATTCTTTTGTAAAGCATCAATTTCTTTCTGCATAGCTGAGATCCATAATGGATGCTTTGATGCTTCAAGATAGCATGCTGGTTCAGTAATGGTGGATTGATGACTCAGAAAGAGAAAATGAGAGGAAGGGAATGCTTGACTAGATACCAGATTACACCAGTGTGTAGAAAAATCAGGAGAAGCAGAAGAACGGTTACAGTAATAAGCATGCAAGTAGACAGGTGTTTGTACTATCCTAGTAGATGTCCTGAGTGGTTGAACTATTACAGGACTATTTGAGGAGGTGTTTGTACTATTGTTATGTGAATTTTCATCATTAGCAGAATTATTATTAAAAATATCAGAATCTGATTGTGTGTCAGGAAGAGAATTATGAACTGGTATGACATGTTCATAATCTGGTATGACGGGATCTGGAGTTTTTGAGATAAAAATATTGTTGAGGAATTGTGTTTGAGAAGTGCTAGCAATAAGCTGAAAAGGAAAAATATTTTCCTGAAATGTCACATCTCTGAAAATTGATAGTGTGTTATTTTTGAGATCAAAAACTCTGTAACCTTTAGTAGTATTGGAATATCCCAAGAAAATAGCTGCAACTGCTCTAGGATCAAATTTAGATCTTTGGATTTTACAAGTTGATGAATAGAACAGGCATCCAAAAGTCTTCATATGATCAAGAGAAGGCTCAAAATTTTAAAGTTTACAATAAGGTGTGGAATTTCCTAGGGACTGTAGAGGCATCCTATTAATGATGTATGTGGCACACATAATCGAATCACCCCAGAACTTTGGCGGTAAATGAGCCTGAAGAAAAATAGATCTTGACGTTTCTAACAAATGTCTATGCTTTCTCTCCACAACACCATTTTGTTGTGGAGTATAAACACATGTGGTCTGATGAACAATCCCTTTATCTCTATATAATTGAGCACAATTTCCAGCAGATAATTCTAAGGCATTGTCAGATCTTATATACTGCACAGTAGCATGGAAGTGATTTTCTACATAATTGAGAAAACTATGCAAAACAGAATATACCTCAGTTTTATGCTTGATAAGATGCACCCATGTAAACCTTGAAAAATCATCCACTATAGTCACAAATTGAGTACATCCAGTGAGAGATTTGGTTTTGTATGGTCCCCAAACATCAATGTGTAATAGCTGAAAAATCTTAGTTGACTTTACATGAATGATTGGAAAAGGTTTTCTAACTTGTCTAGCAGCAGGACAAATCTGACAAACTATTGAATCTAAACAGTTTTGTACAGAACTAGAAGGAACAATCATCTTCAGTTGACTAAAAGGCAGGTGCCTCATTCTGAGATGCCAAAGTTTTGCTTCTTCCAAATTCTTTGATATAATAGCATTGCATCTCTTAACATCAAGTAGAGGAGCAGAATGTGGCACAGTGTAAAGTCCATTAGACAAACTACCAAGTTGAATCTGTGGCCCTTTCAGGAAATGGCCCTGAATAAAGCACTTTTCATCAGTAAACATAACTTGACAAGAAAAATCCTTACATAGCTTTGCCACAGAGATCAATTTAAATTGGAAATCAGGAACATGGAGCACATCCTTCAGAATAATTTCATCATTTAGTTTAACAATTCCAATGTGAAACACTCTAATTTTCTTGCCATCAGGAATAGTGATTGTATTGTCAGTTTCTGTAACCACTTTATAAGTGGTAAATTGATCAATATTAGGACATATGTGATCTGTAGACCCACTATCAATAATCCACTGACCACTGAGACTGGAGAATAAACAGAATTTACATGCGAGTAAAGCATGTTTACCATTATCATCATGATCAGTTGTGCTTGGTCCACTATTTTTTTTATTGATCAGATTGAGCAAATGATTGTACTAATCTTAAGTTAGATTGTCAGAACTTCTGGCACTTAGACTTGCATCTTCAGCATTAAATCCTTCAGAAGTAGGAGTTTGATATGTCATTGCTGTGATTTTCTTATTTTGTCTTTCTTGAAATCATGGTGGATATCCATTCAGCTTGAAACATCTTTCTATACTATGTCCTGGGATCTTACAGTGGTTGCAAAAATATGCAGGTTTATTATTCTTCCTTGGAAAATACAAATTTTGATCATTTCTCTGTGATTGCCAATTAGCATTAGAACCAGAAGTTGTAGTAGAATAAATCTTGTTACCCTGATACTGAGGATTGAACCTTCTTCTATCTGCATAAAAGGCCAATGATTCAGTTTGTGAAGTGACAGAAGAGATCTCCTTGTGTCTTTCTTCCTGTGCAAACAGTCTATAAGTCTGAGCTATACTAGGCAATGGTTGCATCATTAGAACATTTCCTCTGACTAAAGCATACTGCTCACTGCTCAGACAGTTTTATCATGAATTGAAGAACTCTCTGTTCATGCTGTCTTTGAACCAACCGCTAAGATAGATTGCAGGTGCAAGCATTACATGTACAATATGGAAAAGGATTTGCATCATTTATGCAATCCCAAAGAGTCTTGATTTTAGTGAAAAATTCTGAAACAGAAACAGTCCCTTGGTTTATTTCCAGTAACTGTTGTTCAAGAGAGTAAACTTGAGCCATGGATGAGAAACCATATCTTTCATCCAGATCTTGCCAAATCTCAGCAGCTGTGTGAAAAAACAACACACTTTTTGCAATGGCATCATCAAGGTTAGCCAACAACCAGGAAATCATAAGATTATTACATCTTTCCCAAAACTTAAACTCATCAGCTGTAGCATCAGGTGCTACGATAGATCCGTCAACAAATCCAAGTTTATTCTTGGCTGACAAAGTAAGAACCATAGCTCTTTATAATTATGAAAACCAATCCCGTTGAACTTGACGGAAACAAATTATGTCGTGTTTGCATCTGAAGGATGTATGTAAAACACACTAGAAGGATCTTGATTACCTTGTAAAGCCATATGATACGATAAACTCGAGAACTACTTAGAATTTATGATATACAAGAATCTGTTTGACAAAATGTCTCAACGAATATTCAGAAATGAAACTATAAATCTGTTGTAAAGAAAAAAAATCAATGATCGACGAAGAAACAGGAATGTGTTTAGGATTTCAAGATTTAACAAGTCTAAGAACAGAAAAATTACACCGATTAGAACAAAAATCTGATGTTTCAGAAGAAATCAAGATCTAAACTACACACACAGTTCGTAAGTATCGATGATGATCAGATTAACAGCTTAGAAATCAAGAATTCACGAAATAAGCATGAAAATGTAGAGATTCCGATCAATTACAGTAAAAGACTTGGTGATTGATGAATATGACATCACATGTGAATCGTGAAATTAAGGAATATGATAACACCTATATCATCTTATTCCGTATTGATTCGCCATGAAAATCTGAACTCTCATAGCTCTGATACCATGTAAAAGATTGAAAATTAAAGAGAAGATTGATTGTATTTACTAAAGAGAAAAGAAATGATTAACTAGTACAGAATGGTCTGTAGTGTATATATGCAGCAGCTTGGCGCCAAAGTTAGTTGTAACTAACTGCCAGCTATAATTCTATTGAATAATATAAAAAATACTAACTATTTTCTAATTGTAATTCTAATCTATTCTTATCATAATGACTACTCTTAACAAACTGTTAACACATTTCTTCACAATGATTAGAGTACAAAGTAATCATATTTTTCGATCATATTAAGAAGGAAAGAACGAGGTAAATTAATCTATCAATCATATTTCATAATCCATGAGAGGCAATCAACTTAGTTAAGCCAAAGGTAAAAAAAGATACATTATTTATGAGATTTAATTATGCAAAAATGAGAATTACCATTTCAAATATGCACAGTCATAACCTAATTTGCATGGGGATACCTGAGCTCCATGTGACTTATACATTGTTTATGCTTCTTTAACTTTTCTACCCAATTTATAGTAAAATAGAATTACTATTTACTGACAAGATGCAAAATAAAAGTAAGATCCGGTAAATGAAGTACATTAGTGAAATAGTATATGATAGTACATTTAAGAAAAGAATAGAAAGGAGTGTGGAATATTCAAATGCAATGCAAATAAGACAACGTTAAAGAGATAGTAAGAGCTAGAAATTTAGACTAGTAGTTGCTAATAAATTTATTAGTTGCTAAAAATATACAATACTGCAGAATCCTCCAAAGTTAGGAGATGACGATGTATAAATTACAGTGAACCATAAAAATTTAAGTACTTAATACATAAACCATTTACAAAAAGCAAGAACAGCTGGGTCATGTTCTTGTGTGGGGAAGAGGTCTAGTACCATGGACGTGGTAGATGAATCCGCTGTGAAACGGAGAGTTCACATTGTATCAATCAATACAACTGCTTCTTTACATTTCTTATTGATAAGACTTCCACGAATGATCGTGTTATAAGTCACATCATCTGGAAGAACAACCGCTAGATTCCATCTAAAAAGTAAGTCATTTGCTTCCTCATGGAAACCTTCCTGACAAAGTCCTCTGATTAATATATTGTGTGTCACAACATCGGGTTGCAAACTTCTCGAAGCAAGGTTATCAAAAATATTTCTGGCCATGTCAAGCTTTCTATTCTTGCAAAGACCATCAATGAGGATAATATATATTTGAATATCATGAAATATGCCGTTAGATTCCATCAAAATAAAGAGTGAAATTGCTTCATCGATTAGTTGGTTCTTACAAAGGCCATTGAACAAAATTCTACATGTTACGGTATTTGGTTTATCACCATTACTTACCAATTCATGGAAAAGGTTCCTCTCCTCACCATGCCTACCCATCTAAAACAGACCATGTATGATGGAATTGTAGGTCTCAACACTGGGCTTTAAACCTTCAGCGTGCATTACCTAATAGCAAAAAATAAAGAGGTCAGTTGAAAATAGTATGAAGAATATGGTGAATGATGCGTCCTTCTTCAATGACACTTCCAAGTTGAAAGATCGAATGAACACATAAAATCGAGGAATGAGCGGTGAAATGGTCAGATTCTTCATACTTTGGTCTTCTACTGCGGTGGTGGTGAAAGTGGTTCTGTTACTTTACAAAAGGTATTTATAGGAAGTATGGAAAAAGTGAAATGATGACGTGGAGGACAGCTGTTAGAAATGATACAAATCCTAGCAAGCAACCGTTCAAAGGATGGCGCGCCCAGAGTGTTGGACGCGTCCTGGCATTTAAAAAAGTCCAATTTTTTGTCAATGATTCTGAGGATAAAATTTCGATTTTGTTTTCAACTGCATGTGGAATTTGGGGTAGTTGTTATATCCAAAATTTGGTGTTGAACATTTTTGGTCAAATACGGGTCAATTGGGATTGAATTGAGATAAAAGGATGAAGAATTATATCTAGGCTGCAATGCTGAGGTATAGGATGTGCCCAGGTTTTTGGACGCGTCCTTTTACATGATATGGATGCTTTAAAAGTGAGATGACATAGAGTGCACTTTGTGGAGGGAGGACGCGCCCTGGTAAGGTGAAATGCAGGGTATGAATGGTTTACATGTTGGAGTTGCAATACAAGGGGCATGTGCACATTCTACAGGAGGAGGACGTGTCATGTCTTATAATTTTGATTTTATTTGGACAGCTTGGGCTTGTCCTCACATAGGATGAGGCAAACAAAGGCAAGTTCAGGACAAGAAAAGGATGGAAGGAGTACTGGAGGATTATTTTCACTAACGTATTTGTTTGCGGGTACTCTTTGAAGAATTTCTTCCTTGCGTTGGTCTCAGAGGGGGATGTCCGAGAAAAGTTTGAAGGCCTCTAGGGGTATGTTTGATGATTGAAGGCCTTCTCCTGTATTCAATAGGTGTCCTCGTTGGGGATGCGGGGTAAACATTGTTATGTGCTCTGGGAGCTCTATTCATGTATTCAACGGGTGTCCTCATTGGAGAAATTTGGAGTCATCCTGCACTTGGAACCCTAGAGCTTGGGATCATCGGTCCTAGCTAGTATCTGGTGGGTTATCCTCATTCGGGGGACAGGGACGCGTCTGGTATTTGGGGTGAATCATGGCTATACCTGCGTTCATATATCAAGGGAGATAGTTGTAGTGGAGTGTTATCCTTGCGCCGAGAGATGCACTATCCATGAAGTCCTACGATTACGAGCTAGCCTTGAGCCTTTGCGGTTGGGCCTCATAGTTGGAGATTCCTAAAGCTAGCGGAAGATGGATCATGGAAGGACTTCTATCGGGCCTAGGAATGAGAAGTCTAAGCCCATTAGATTACTTGTTCCCTAAGAACTACGTCAGGCTTGATCCCTATATAAAGGGTACGTAGGCACATTAAGAGGGTAAGAAGTTGAGAGCTGATAAGAAGACACCACTTACCCTAATCAATCTCAGCCACTAATTAACACACAACCACCACACACCACTTGATTTTTCGGCGAAGAACCACCTTCATAGATCTTGACTCCGGCGAGAAACCTCAAACTTTGTTGTTACCAAATTCCTCCGTCAATAACAAGGAGATTGTTCGATTTAAGTTAAATGATGCTACGTATGTTGAGTAATTGATTACTGTTGTGAATATGTTGTGTACCTGATGATCACTTAAACAAAACATCTAAGTAGATTTTACTTAGTGAAATAACGTAGCACTCGACGGATAAGAATTATAGTCCCGACGGATAACTCATTATAGTCCCGACGGATGATTAACTTATTATCCATCGAGTGAGTAGCTTATGTAATAATAAGTTTGTAGCACAGTGATGTATGCACCTCTGTATAGAATTTGTAGTAGCATATATGTCATGTTGACTTTAACTAGATATGCAGAATAGGTTGATTAACTGTACATAAGTAATGTCTTGTAATTCTGTATAAGTGAAATGAAGTCAAGTGCCAAAACAGCTACCGACGGATGATTAACAAAGCCTTCGACGGATGATCAAATGACTATCAACGGATGTTTAACATAGTAGTCGACGGATGATCAATTAAGTCATCGACGGATGATCTGAAAGTCGACGAATGATCATATCAAGAATTCAAACATCAGTTGAACAGTGAAAGCTGACACACAGCCGTCGAGTTGTATACAAACACATTGTGGAAGCCCATTAACTGGGTAATAGAGGACGAAAAGCAGCAAAGATTAAGACTGTTAGATTTTATATTTGTTCAGTCTTTTTGACTTTGTAATCTTGGTATTATATAAACCAAGAGAGTAGCAAATAGAAATATAACTGAGATAACTGAGAGAAACTCAAAAACAGAGAAATCTTTGTAAGCATAATCTTTAGCATTTCCTGTATTCTCAGTAGTTCTATTTTGTAAGCAGCTGTGAGCATTTCTGCACACAGAGTCCTCTCGATATATTATATATATCTCTGGTGGAATTGTTTAAATCCTCCAGAAAGGATTTAAAGACTCTTGTTTTTAATTACTTGTGTTTTGATTCATTTAAGTTTATATTCCGCATTGTGCTAATCAAAACAAATATATCAATAATCGAGTTGAACATTTTTATTTCAAGAAAAAGGTACAAGAATTCTATTCAACCTCCCTTCTGTAATTCTTGCTACATTGTTAAGGGACTAATAATTGGTATCAGAGCAAGCTCTTAATCTACAAAGAGTTTAAAGATCAAAACAATTCAGCAAGATGAACAAGAAAGATGTTGGAGTCAAGATTCCTTTTCTTAAATAAAGATAATTACCATCATTGGAAGGTAAAGATGCATCTTCATATGCTTTCTCAAGATGAGGCCTATGTGGACTACATAGAAAGAGGCCCTCATGTTCCAATGAGAGCTGCAACAGGAAATGAGCCATCTGTTCCAAAGCCAAGGCATGAATGGTCTGATCCTGACATTGAACAAGTCAGGAAAGATAAAAAGGCCATGAACATTCTGTTCAATAGTGTTGATGCAGACATGTTTGATAACATCATCAACTGCAAGACTACCAAGGAAGTTTGGGACACAATACAGATAATCTGTGATGGTACTGAGCAAGTAAGAGAAAATAAAATGCAGCTCCTGATTCAGCAATATGAGCATTTTCACAATGAAGAAAGTGAGTCATTCACTGACATTTTTAGTAGATTCCAAAAACTACTAAATGCTCTTAAGTTGCATGGAAGAGTCTATCAGACTAAAGACTCCAATCTGAAATTTCTCAGATCTCTTCCAAAGGAATGGAAACCAATGATAGTCTCATTGAGAAACTCACAAGATTATAAGGAGATTACTTTAGAGAGACTGTATGGCATTCTGAAAACCAATGAGCTTGAGATAGAGCAGGATGAAAGAATGGAGAGAGGAAAGAAGAAAGGAGGATCCATTGCACTAGTTGCTGATCTGGAAAAGGAAAAAGAAGTGAAGATGGAAGCTGTGGAATCAACTTCAAAGGTCTGTGAAAGCAAGGGTAAGGGGCTAGCTGCAGAAAGTGAATAATCATTGAGCCAAGATGACATGGAGGACATTGATGAGCACCTAGCATTCCTTTCAAGAAGATTTTCCAAGCTCAAGTACAAAAAGAACTTTGGAGCAGCCAAGCCAAATAGAAACATGGTGGATAAGTCAAAATTCAAATGTTTCAAATGTGGCTTGGCAGGGCATTTTGCAAATGAGTGTAGAAAGTCAGATTCCAGTAAGAAAAGGTTTGAGTATGTAGATTACAAGCAAAAATACTTTGATCTACTCAAACAAAAGGAAAGGGCTTTTATTATACAAGAGAATGACTGGGCAGCTGATGGTTTGGATGAAGATGAAGATGTCAGCTATGTCAATCTAGCCCTAATGGCCAAGTCTGATGAAACAGAGACAAGTTCCTCAAGCAATCAGGTAATCACTACAAACCTTGCACAGTTATCTAAAGCTGAGTGCAATGATGCCATAAATGACATGTCTACAGAATTGTATTATTTGCGTGTTACACTTAAGTCTCTCACTAAAGAAAATGCTAAAATCAAAGAAAACAATTTGTTTTTAAGTGAGAGGAATAATGTGCTTGAGTCTCAGTTTGTTGAGTTTGAGAAACTAAAAATTGAGTGTAAGATTGCCAAGGAGGAATTAACAGTGTAACACCCCCAGATCCGGGGTCGGGGATCCGGGTCGTCACGGTCTTTCTTTCCACAATATCACTTCACTTAATTAATAATAATAACCTTATGCTGTGACCCCACACTAACACACACCACAACCCGTTATAGTCTCAGAGATGAAATTGAAATAAGTACAAGTCTTTGAATCCACCATTTAAAAGTTATTACAACCCAAAATGATTACTTGATAAATTTACAGTTAATTGCCATTATCTGCCACAAGTTATAATTATACATAATTTGATTCTCAAAAGTAGATGGTCTGAACTACAATAGATCTACCTCTACAGCTATAGCAGCTACAACATCATCGGGAAGACGCGGGACGCTTCCCACGCGCTTGCGCTGGGTCTGCTGGAGTCTGGCCATCTCTCCTAACTGTTGTTGTGTGATGAAGAAATTATGCAAGAGTGAGCCTTACAGCTCGCAAGATAATACATAGTGATAACAATAATATAAGTATCTAAATGGATATTTACTAGAATCTTTATCATGTGTAAGATAATTACTTACTAGATATAAGTAAAAACAAGGGATGAAGTTACCAATACTTCACTACACTTATATCATTTATAAAGCTACTTGAACTACCACCGTTCAAAGTATTATAAGTTTTTTTTTTAAAAAAACATCCCATAGATGAGACCACAAGTTAAGACTTGAATAGATTCAATCTTTGAAATATTATTGAATGAAATAAAGTTACGAGATACTTTATTTAGTCCCGATATATATATATCCACATATATATCTCTTAAACATTTCCTGGAACCTCTGTTATGTAAAGTATGACAGAGTTTGAAACATCCAATGAATTTTGGAAAGGAAAAGAATTTTGGCATAAACCAGATATCTTGCTGATCAGGCAAAGATACACATAAGTAACCTTTTCTACTAGTAGATGGATGAATCCCCCACCGGTCATCACCCTGGCCACATAAGGACCTTGTGCTGGACCGCCACCCGGCCTCTTACGCGTTGATGGACTGCCACCCAGCCACTTACACTTTGGTAGACCGTACCCTGGCCTGTCGCTTATGCCGACTCAATTAGATGGGCTTACTTCCCGAACATTGGGCAAGTAATCAATTCATTTATCAAAACAGCAACCTTGTTGCGAATATAAAATACACCATAGAGCCGGATCCCTCAGGTTTTGAGCGAATATTTAGATCCCCTTAAAAGGAAGATCTTAAATATAAAAATGAGTTTTGGGATCCGCTCTAACTTTTAAAAATCATTTTGAAGACTCGAAAATACTTTAAAGAGTGTTTGGAGTAAAACTGATTTAATGAAATAAATCAGTCCCGATATATTAGAAAATATCTGAATATTATTATTTAAATAATATTCCCACAAAGAATTATCTTTATAAAAATAATTGAAGTAGAAGTATTAAAACTTATACTTGAAACGAGTATTAAATAACCAAAGATACACTTATATGAAAGTATTATCTTTATTTGAATAATCGAAAATAAGTTTGATTATTGACACCTTATTCTTTAATAAAATAAAGAATATATTTCAGTAATAAGCGGAGTCATAATATCTCGAATGAATATTATAAATAATATTCATAAAATAAAGGAGTCATACATCCTCGATTGAATATCCAAGTAATATTCAATAATAATATAAAGGAGTCATAAGCCCTCGAATAATATTCGAAATAATATTCAATAATAAAATAAAGGAGTCATAAGTCCTCGGATGAATATTCGAAATAATATTCAATAATAAAATAAAGTTAAAGTTATCGAATAAACCTTATTCGATTAATAGTTTGGAAAACTATAACCATATATATATATATAAATATATATATATATATCCATATCCATATATACAAAATCTACTCAGGATCCTCGACTCCCGGTTTTAGAAAATATTTTCACCTTTGGGTCCCTATACTAAGGGTATATGCAAGTTACCGCTATCCTCTAGCATAGGTATTATGCAACTATAAGCATTTGAACCAACAGATATATAACTCAAGAATATGAGACAGGCATGCATATATACCATATCACATGCTACAATATAACACAAGAATTTGCTAATAACCAATATGCATTTATCGCAAGATCATGCATATACACATATACATCACAACAACAGTTATACGGGTAGAAAACTTGCCTGAGCGACTTGGGGTGATAAAAGGCTCGGGACGAGTCTGGTAACCTATAAACAACAAGTAAGTTGGGATTAAACCAAAATCACTTGTAAATCTATACTTTAACTAACTTAGACTCTAACGCTTGTTTTGCGCTCACTGATTCGCTTAAGTCACTCGTGTACCCTCGGCTCCACCATTTTTAATAATTTAACCTTTACGAGTTTTAAAGCGATTCCTTCGCAAGTGTCTTACCAACTTCCTAACACACTTACCATAAATGTTTCATACATTAATTAACCCTTTTTGGTCTTTAACCTATGTTTCAAAGTAAGGCGAGGGGAAAAGTTTCGTTCGCGAAACGCCGTTACTTGAAACGGTCGTTTCTCCTAAACCGTGCATCGGAATCGAACGAACTACATATCAAAACGAAGCTCGTAACATGAGCTATCTAGAAATGGCAATGGTCATAATCTAGCAGGGGGTTCTCGGGTCCTAATGTTATGCACAAAAACAGTCTAAAGAAAATCGGACGTTACGACGGCTATGTTTACGCGATTTCCAATATTTTAAACCATTCAAAACCATCCCAAATCAACCTCAAATCCAACATACAACCAACATCCATCCTTATCACATCATAACAACCCCAACCAATTCAATTTAATCATTCATACTTATGCCTAAGCTTAACTTTAATCATACTTAAGTTCTTTTAATCAAAACCACAACATTTACCATTCCATTTCACTACCATTTCAAATCCCAAACTCTAAATCACAACAACAAGCTACAATAGCACCCTACTAATCAAAATCATCTTATAATATATAGGAATCTTGGGTTTGGAGATGGTATACCTTCCTTGAAGTGGTGGGAGGAGCTAGGAAGCCTTAAGAAGCTTTGAGAAGTCTTAGGAATGCTTGGATCTTCAAGGAAAACAAGAAAAACTTCAAGTTAAAAACTTGAAAACACTATTCATAGTCTTCTTCTTTGATTAAATGAAGAAGATTGAGAAGGAATTAATGGCTTAAACTCATGATATAGCCCTAACTAAGCATGAAGATGATTAGGGAATTTACTCACCAATTTAGGAAGCTTGGATCTTTGATTTTTGAATTTTTCTTGCCTTTTGAATAGTGAAAAGCCGAGAGCAAAGATGAACAAGGCCTTGGTTTCTTTTTGATTTTGATCAAGAATGAATTTGCTTGGCTTGGTTGATTTGTTTTTGTGTTTGATTTAGTCAATTACCTTCTTGCCCTTGAATTTGTGTGGTTACAAAGCCACCACACCTCCTTCCTTCCCATGTCATGCTTGTGTCATGTGGTGATGTCATCTTTCCCTCCTTGTCCCCTTTCTATTGGTTGGATGACATCATTCCCACTAATCCCTTTGATTAACTTCCTAATCGTTTGCCTAATGACCGCTGATCTGTTATACGGTTCGCTTAACTTTCGTTCTCGTTTATCGTTTGAAGGATCATACCCGGGATCTTATTACTTAGGTTCCCTTAACCGTTCTCAATACATTATATTCCTTTTTATGATCCTCTATTATAATCCTTTAATTTAAATCCTTTTTATCCTGTTACCTTATACTCAATTCTCTCCGTATCTAGTGGATTTCCGGGAAAAACCAAAGTGTTCGGAATTGGATTCTGACGATCTTTACATACACTTATATACTACATAGAGTACTAATAATATCCCAGAATATCCATAACAGAACCCCTACATAGTGTGGCGTGAAAAGTTTTCTCATTCAGCTAAAACACTATTCACAAGGGTTACAAAAAGTTGAAAATTTTGGGGTTATTACAAACAGAGTCCTTGAAAAAGGAAGAAATTTTGAAGAAGCGGCTCGAGCGTGAACAAGAGGTGATTAAAGCATGGAAAACATCTAGGGATGTTCATGCTCAAATCACCAAGGTTCAAGGAATTGAGTCTTTTTGTGATGAAGCCTGGAAAAAGAATAAGGAGAAACTAAAACTATTTTGGTAGATGGGTTGCTGACAGATGTAGACTCGACGGATGATGAGGACTATCCGTCGGATAACAAAAAGTGTTATCCGTCGAATGATAAAAATCCTCATCCGTCGGCTGTAAGCAAACCCATTAGCAAAGCCAAATTAATCAAGCTAAATGAAAAGTATGGGTCTGTTTCCAAGAACTTTGTTTCAGGAGAGTCAAGTCAAGCTAAGAAAGGGAAAAAGGCTAATGTTGGTCACATGACTGTCAAACAGTTAAGTGACAGACTTGAGAAGATAGAGGTAAAAACAGAGACTAAAAGGAAAAACAATAGGAATGGTAAAGTAGGGATTAACAAACACAATAACTACACACCTGATAAATATGCTCCTAGAAAAATCTGTGTCAAGTGTGGTAGTGTAAATCATTTGTCTGTTAATTGCAAATCTGCCATGCCTACTCCCATGTCTGTCCAGCCTCAATTTCCTAACATGAATGCCATGCCTCCCATGCCTGTTAATGTTATGCCTACACAGAACATGAATGCACAATTTGCTAATATGCCATTTGCACCTAATCCATATTATGCTGCATACAATATGCCTTAAATGCCATTTAGCATGCCTTACTGGAATAACATGTTTGCACCAAGCATGCCATTTCCTGTTAGCCATAACATGCATGATAATTCTGTTGTATTTAGTGATTTCAAAGGTACAACCCAATTGACTAAGGAAGAATCTGAAATTCCTAAGTCAAATGAGATAAGGCCTAAGAAACAGAAGAAGAAAGCTAACAAGGCAGGACCCAAGGAAACTTGGGTACCAAAATCAACTTGATTTAATTTTGATGTGTGCAGGGAAACAGAAAGAATCTTTGGTACTTGGATAGTGGTTGTTCAAGACACATGACTGGTGATTCTACCCTGCTCACAGAGTTTAAGGAGAGAGCTGGCCCAAGTATCTCTTTTGGAGATGACAACAAAGGTTATACTGTGGGATATGGCTTGATTTCAAAGGACAGTGTCATCATTGAAGAGGTTGCCTTAGTGGATGGTCTCAAACACAATCTGTTGAGTATCAGCCAGCTTTGTGACAAAGGCAACTCAGTAACCTTCAACAAAGAAGCCCGTGTTGTGACTAATAATCAAAAAAACAAAGTGGTTCTCACCGGTGTGAGAAGAGGAAATGTGTATGTAGCTGACTTCAACTCAACTAAAGCAGAATCTGTAACTTGTCTTCTCAGTAAAGCAAGTCAAGATGAAAGTTGCTATGGCACAAGAAGCTATCCCATTTAAACTTCAAGACCATGAATGAGCTGGTAAAGAAAGAGCTAGTTAGAGGCATTCCTCTAGTGGAGTTTACAAAGGATAAACTGTGTGATGCCTGCCAAAAAGGGAAGCAGATCAAAGCATCATTCAGGAAGAAACTTGATTCAGCAATTGAAGAGCCTCTGCAACTCCTTCACATGGATTTGTTTGGACCAGTCAATATATTGTCAATTTCAAAGAAAAGATTTTGCCTAGTAATTGTAGATGATTTCTCAAAGTTCTCTTGGACATATTTCCTAAAGTCTAAAGATGAGGCTAGTGAAATCATCATCAATCACATAAGGCAAGTTAACAATTATCCTGATTTCAAAGTTAGAAGAATCAGGAGTGACAATGGAACTGATTTCAAGAACTATGTCATGAGAGCATTTTGTGAGGAAAATGGGATCTTGCATGAGTTTTCAGCAGCAAGGACTCCACAACAGAATGGAGTAGTGGAAAGAAAGAATAGATCTCTTATTGAAGCTGCAAGGACAATGCTTGAAGAATCAAAATTACCAACATATTTCTGGGATGAAGTTGTAAACACTGCATGCTACACTCAGAACATCTCTCTGATTAATCAAGCAAGATGCATGACACCTTATCAATTGTTCAAGAACAAGAAGCCAACTCTAAACTTTCTTCATGTCTTTGGCTGTAAATGCTATATTCTGAGAAATCAAACTGATCAAAATGGGAAGTTTGATGCCAAAGCAAATGAAGGAATTTTTGTTGGATATGCTGTTGGTAAAGCATATAGAGTCTACAATCTAAGAACCAACATTGTTGTGGAATCTATACATGTTGTGTTTGATGATAAAAAGATTGAAGGACTGAAAGATGGAGATTATCATGAGAGTCTCAAATTTGACAATGTTGAGATGGTTAGTGATAAAAGTGATGATGAGAGTGATCAAGAAACAGTGTCTAAGGATAATGCAGACAAATCTACCACCAATGAAGCACAAAACTCAACATCCGTCGAGTTGCAAAATGCTTCATCCGTCGGAAGGTGTAATAACCCCAAAATTTTGGACTTTTTGTAACCCTTATGAATAGTGATTTTGCTGATTATGCTGAATAAGAAAACTTTTCATACCACACTTTATAGGGGTTCTTTTATTGTTATTCTGAGATCTTATTAGTACTCTATATGGTATATAAGTGTATGTAAAGATCGTCAAAATCCAAATTCGAACACTTTGATTTTTTCCCGAAAATCCACCAGATACCAAAAGAATTGAGTATAAGGTAATAGGATAAAAAGGATTTAAATTCAAGGATTATAAGAGAGGATCATAAAAGGAATATAATGTATTGAGAAAGGTTAAGGGAACCCAAGTAATAAGATCCCGGGTATGATCCCTCAAACGATAAACGAAAAGGAAAGTTAAGCGAACCGTATAACAGATCAGCGATCATTAGCCAAGTAATTAGGAGTTAATCAAAGAGGTTAGTGATGATGATGTCATCACACCAACAAGAAGAAGACAAGTGTGGGAAGATGACATAAGAGGATGACATAAGCATGACATAATGGGAAGGAATTGTTAGTTGATTATAAGCCCACAAATGTTACCATGGTAAAAGTTTAATTAACAACAAAAACAAAGCAACCAAGAAAACACATTCATTTCTCTTCCCCCCATCTCCTTGCTCACGGTTTTTTGAAGAAAAACAAGAAGAAAAATTTCCAAACCCAAGCTCCACTCAATCATAATTCAAGAGGTTTGTTTCTTTGGATCCTATATTTCATAACTAAGAAGAGCAAGTAGTTTGAGTGCTTGAATCAAAGGTTTTCTATCTCAAACAAATCATTTTAGTTTAGGGTGAATAGTAACTTTCAAGAACAAATTTTTGATTCTTGATTTTATTTGTAAGGTCAAGGTAGCTTAAGCATAGATAAAGGCTTCCATGGGCATTCCAAGGATCTTTCATGGATTAAAAGCTTCAAGGAAGGTATAAAACTTCAAACCCTAGTTTTACTTTGAATATTTAGGAGTGGTTTTGATTAATATAGTTTATGAGAAGCATGATGCTTGTGTGTTTAAAGTTTGGTTGGGTTTGTAGCAATTTGGATGATTGAATCTTGTTTATAGTTAATTAAACTTAAGTACAAGCTTTTAGTTCATGATTGAGAGTAGTATAAATTGGAAATCTTGAGATTTTGGGGCTGTTGTAGTAGAGTATGGATGGATTTTGGTTGTAGTAATGATTGTGGGATTGATTGTGGATTGATTTGGAGTTGTACAAATTTGGTAATCGCGTAAACATAGCTGTCGTAATGCCCGATTTACCTTAGACTGCTTTTGTTCTTAACATCAGGACCCGTGAACTCACTGTTAGGTTTTGACCATTGCCATGATTAAATATTTCATGTTACGAGCTTCGTTTTGATATGTGGTTCGCTTAAATCCGATGTACGGTTTAGGAGAAACGACCGTTTTAAGTAACGGCGTTTCGCGACCGAACCATTACCGCTTGCCTTACTTTGAAACCTTGGTTAAGGCCCTTAAATGACTAATTGAAATATGAAACAATTATGTAAAGTGGATTAGGCAGTTGGTTGGGTACTCGCGAAAGAATCGCCTTAAAATTCCTAATGGTTGATTTATTAAAAATGGTGGAGCCGAGGGTACTCGAGCAACTTAAGTGAATCGTTAAGCGCGAAAGCGAACGTTGGGGTCTAATTGGTTAAAGTATAGATTCTTAAGCGACTTTGGTTTAATTCCAACGTATATGTTGTTTATAGGTTACCAGACTCATCCCAGGACTTTTACCACCCCCAGTCGCTCAGGCAAGTTTTCTACCCGTTATACTGTTGTTGTGATGTAAATATATGTATATGCATTATCTTGTGATAAGTGCATGATTGTTATTAGCAAATCTTGCGATATATTGGAGCATGCTGATATTGTATATATGCATGTCTGTTTCGTAATCTTGATATCTCTTTGTTGATTCAAATGCTTATAAGTTGCATAATACCTATGCCAGAGATAAGCAGTAGTTGCGTATACCCTTAGTATAGGGGACCCAAAGGTGAACATTTTCTAAACCGGGAGTCGATGTTCCCGAGTATAATATATATATATTTATATATATATATATATATATATATAGTTTTCAAAACTATTAATCGAATAAGGTTTATTCGATAACTTTATTTTATTTAATGAATATTAGTTTGAATATTCATTCGAGGACTTATGACTCCGCTTATTTTATTAAATGAATATTATTTTGAATATTCATTCGAGGACTTATGACTCCGCTTCTTTTATTAAATAATATTCTTTATTTTATTAAAGAATAATGTTTCGATAATCAAACTTATTTTCGATTATTCAAATAAAGATCGTACTTTCGTATTAGTATATCTTTGGTTATTTATTATTCATTTCAAGTATAAGTTTTAAAACTTCTACTTCAATTATTTTTATAAGGATTATCCTTATGGGAATATTATTTAAATAATAATATTCAGATATTTTCTAATATATTGGGACTGATTTATTTCATTAAATCAGCATTACTCAAAACATTCTTAAAAATGTTTTCGAGTCTTCAAAATGATTTTAAAAGTTAGAGCGGATCCCAAAACTCGTTTTCAAATTTAAAATCTTCCTTTCGAAGGGGATTTAAATACTCGCTTAAAAATTGAGGGATCCGGCTCTGTGGTGTATTTTATATTCGCAACGAGGTTGTTGTTTTGATAAATGAATTGATTACTTACCCAACGTTCGGGAAGTAAGTCCATCTAATTGAGTCGGCATAAGCAACAGGCCGGGGTACGGTCTATCAAAGTGTAAGTGGCTGGGTGGCAGCCCATCAACGCGTAAGAGAGGCCGGGTGGCGGTCCAGCACAAGGTCCCAATAAGGCCAGGGTGATGACCGGTGGGGGATTCATCCATCTACTATTAGAAAAGGTTACTTATTGGTATCTTTGCCTGATCAGCAAGATATCAGGTTTATGTCAAAATTCTTTTCTTTCCAAAATTCATTGGATATTACAACTATGTTCATACTTTACATGACAGAGGTTTTTAGGAAATGTATGAGAAATATATATGGATATATATGTATATATATATATACGGCGGTATACTAAAACAAGTAGTCAATGGTAAAGAACAAATAGTCCAGTTTACATCTGCACATTGGAATGATTGTCAAAGAAATTATTCTACTATAAAAAAGGAAATACTTTCAATTGTTTTATGTATTACAAAATTTCAAAGTGATTTATTAAATCAAAAATTTCTCCTTAGAGTCGATTGTAAATCGGCAAAAGAAGTTTTACAAAAAGTTGTCCAAAATATTGCATCAAAACAAATTTTCGCCAGATGGCAAGCATTATTAAGCATTTTTGATTTTGATATTGAACACATTAAGGGAGATATGAACTGTGTCCCTGATTTCCTGACCCGTGAGTTTCTACAAAACAGATAAGTTTCATGCCTCGAAAAAGCAGAGGTGGGGGAAAAACCCCAGCATTTCCCGGACACCTCCCGGCCACTCAACAAAGCAAAGCGAGTACTTCTTCAGGAAAACCGATCACATCCTGGATCGATAAGGTAATTGCACATGAAGAAGACAATAACTTATTTCTAGCTCTTCAAACCATCAAAGCCCATGGCCTCAACATCCAAAATCCCTCAACAATCTCCCAAAGCTCTTCAGAAAAATCAACTAAAGTTACCCAACAAAACACTTCTTCCAGCCAACCTACAAATACTCATTTTCAAACTACACAAACAGTCAGTTTTCAAAACCCAACCCTTTTAGTTCCTCAAAGATCCATGTCAAAAATAGATATAGTTACCCCAAAAATACAAAACCAGGAGGTAGTAGTCAACCAGTCAAACTTTTTAAAATCTAATTCTGATTACTATACCAAAAGAAACCACCAAAAAATAGTGTCAGTCGAAAGAGGATTTAACAATGCCGATGCCTCCTGGCTCTATAAATAGGAAGAAGAAGAGAGTAATAAACACACTTGAAATTAGAGAGCAGATAATATACACATCTTGTACCAGTGATAGCAGTTCATATTTCCGAAGTTTATTCTAAAGTTTTCTCAAATTGTAACACAAAGACTAGCAGATTGTTTTCAGTTATATAATCAAAAGCGTTTCCAAGTAATTTCAAATCCTATTCTTATTCATATCATGTTTTAATATTTTGTGTTAATTCTTATGTTTTGCCATGAATTAGTTATATATAGTTATATATAATATGCATACCATATCTTAGTCTTACTATATTACTGGTACAACTGTTTCTATTAATATTTGTTGGTCCTATAACGTCCTTTTTGGTATATATATATATATATATATATATATATATATATATATATATATATATATATATATATATATCGAGACTTAATGAAGTATCTCGTAACTTCATTTCATTCAATAATATTTCAAAAATCGAATCTATGCAAGTCTTATCTTGTAGTCTCATCTATGTGATGAACTTTTGAAACTGGTTATAACTTGAACGGTGGTAGTTCAAGTAGTATTTGGATAAGATATAAGTATATTGGGGTATCTTGTAACTTCATCTTTTCAACTTATATCTGGTTAATGATTATCTTATGCATGACAAAGATTTTCAGAAAAACGTTGAGACAAGGTTAGATATATAAGATCACCTTGCAACGATATTTTTATACAGTTATAAACTGGAACTCTGTGTATATTATACATGGCAGAGGATTGCAAAGATTTTGTAAAGTATATAAGTATATATACTGAATATTTTGCGACTTCGTCGCGTTAAGATATCAACTTGGTTTATTTCTTCTTGACCAAGACTTTCATGAGTACTATGAGAATGCTCATATATTGTTAATTATTATACATATTATTTCGGTGGACTTGTTGCTCACCCTTGCTTTCTTCTTTCATCACACAACAACAGATAGACAAGATGAACAGGACCAAGCTCCCAATTCGTGAGCGGATAAGAAACGTTCCGCAGTTTCCTGTAGGCGTTGATGCCGTTGTGGCTGAGGTAGGAGCTACTAGTAGGCTAGGCTTTCAACTTTTGTTGTGCCAGACTTATGTATATTTATGAATTGTAATAATGGCAAATAATATGTAAATTTATTCAGAAACCCTTTTGAGGTGTAATGACTTATAATTGTGGAATAAAATGACTTGTGTTACTTTTTGGTATTCATCTCTGAGACTATAACTTGTGGTGTGTGTGTATATTGTGGGGTTACAATACGCAGTAGATGATTGTTTATTAAGAATTAGGTATTATTAAGGGAAATGGAACTCGTGACAACCCGGATCCTCGACCTCGGATTTGGGGGTGTTACAGAAATGGTATCAGAGCTAAGCGTTATAAACCTCAGAGATGAAGTGATGTTAAAATAATAAGTTCACTAAGATAAATAAGAACTCTTGCCAAGTTCATAGTCGGACTACCTAACGCAGTACTAAAAGTTAAAACCCTTATGGGAACCCTTATAAATATCGTGATAAAAGCGTAGTTCATTATCGTATATGGTAGCGGGACTCCGAACCCTGAGGTTGAGGAGCAACAACGCGATGATGTTTTATAAATTATTGGAGATCAGATTGTGGATTCGATAGAGCGTCCTAACACGGGACCGGATGATGTTCATATTGAGGATGTAGCGGTTAAAGATGTTGTCCTAGAATGGATTATTGCTGAGAAGGATTCCGTGGAGGATCATGACAAGAATGAATAAAGAACCACTGAGGAATTGATGACCATGGTCAGGGCGATTACCAGAGGTAGGATTGGCTGGTCACTACTGGAGGTTCGTTCAAGTTTGTAAAGATAGTAGCCCCTTTAACACGGCTTACTCGTAAGACTCAGAAGTTCGAATGGACAGAGAAATGCGAGAACAGCTTTTAAGAACTAAAGCAAAGGTTGGTGACGGCTACTATGTTGGCATTGCCGGATGGAAAAGGAGATTTTGTGATATGTAATGACGCTTCACATAAAGAATTAGGGTGCTTCTTATACAACACAGTAAGGTAATCGCGTACGCGGCAAGACAATTAAGGGAATATAAAATTTGATGTCCCCACCCATGAGCTTGGGCTCATTGCAATAGTTTTGCCCTAAAGATTGGAGGCACTACTTGTACGGAGAGAAGTGCGAGATTTACACAAGCCATAAGTGCTCTAGTGCATTTTTACGCAGAAAGAGCTCAACATGCGCCAGAGAAGGTGGATAGAGCTAATCGAGGATAACGATTATGAGATTCTTTATCATCCAGGGAAAGCCAAAATGGTGGCTAATGCCCTTAGTATAAAAGAGAGACTCAAGATGAAACTGTCTTTGGGAGAGTTGATAAGAGATTTTGAGAAAATGGAAATAGAAGTGAAGGTAACTGGAGCCGGTACCGAAAAGCTATTTGCGATTGCAATACAGCCCGAATTATTGGAGAAGATCATATTGTGCCAAGAAAAAGTGATGAATGAAGGCAGGGAGCCAACAAATAGAGAAGAGATTAATACCGAGAAAGATGATAATGGAATAATGAGGTGTTCCTACAGAATTTTGGTTCCAAACGTTCAAGAGCTTAAGGACGGGATCTTAGATGAAAGTCATAGTTCGAGGAATAAGATTTAGGGCAAACCCTGAATGTGATAGTCAGGGAGGTCGCCATCAAGATAGAAGGAACCATAACATAATGAAATGAAAAACAAGGATTTTAACGTATAAGATAACCCTGATTATGGGAGAAGGATGAAACATTTCATACTGAGAAAACAGAAGTCGAGCAAGATAAGGAAACCCGAGACGGTACTCCTATACGAAAATTCATGGACCTGTCTAAACAGAACTTATACTCTTATTCCCAACCACCACCTTGAGGAAACAATGCGGTAGGAAATCCTTTCATGACCTTTAAGTCGCTAAGCTCTCAAAGTTCCAAGGAACAGGTTGACCCAGTCGAGGCAAGAGCTTGGCTAAAGGAAATATAGGAATCATTTAAGATTCTAAATGACTGAAGAAGCGCAAAAGATTGTTTTTGTCACTTACCTTTCTAAGAGAGAGGCCACCCGTTGGTGAAAGGCCAAGAAAGGCACGGAGCCAGAGGTTATAATAAACTGATTAAAGTTCAGACAATTGTTTTCGGAAAAGTAATTCCCAAGGTTATGGAGATAGTGTAAAAGCTTTAGAGCCGAAACAAAGGCGGACGAGTATGATAAATTATGAATATAAGATTGTAAAAGTTGTCAAGATTCGTTCTGATGACAAGAATCCCAGAACAACGTGATGTTTGAAGTCAATGATTAGTGGGTTCGTGAAATGATTGTAAGAGAGGTAAATAAAAAGAAACTGAAGTGGAAAGGAATATAAAGGCAATAGAGTTTGAGGAATGATAAGGGAGTTGGGTATGAGGAAACCCTAAAGACTCGTAGCAATAGAAATAGAAAAGTATGTAATCGTCAGGATGAGGGTGATTCACCATGAGTTAAAGTTGATGATTGAAGGAATAAGAGACACATATATTTTATCCCCTTTAAGTTGGGAGGATTCGAGGAAACCTTGAGATAGTTCGAAGGATAAATAATGAGACACAGATAGACGGAAGAGACAAGAAAGTAAGAAATTAGGAAATTGGATGAAGGGAGTAACCTTTAAAAATGGAAAGTGTATGTAATACCTGTGACTTGATACCCAAAAGGGAGACACCAAGTATAAAAGATATCCCAACATTGAGATGACTGTTGAGATAAACAATAAAAGTAAATAAGGATTTATTAAGAAGAAGTTCACGTTGAACACGACCAATATCTTCCAAAACATCCATGTGATCATTACCAAATTAGGAAAGAAAAGTAGATAACCATTGTTATCTTTTGGAGGCCATATTGATTGATCTCATTTTGAATACAGATATTATTGTGAAATTAGGCATATACTATCGAGATGGGAATGATTGAATAAGACACCCTTATCAGGGATACATGACTTGATTTATCTATGGAAGGATGCAAGTACCTTTTTAAAAAAGGTGGAATTAAGGATGGAACCTCGATAACTTGAGATGAACCATAGAAAAATGCATAAAGGTTGGCATTTCACCCTTAATAGGGACATTATGAGTTGGGTAGTATGGAACGAAAGTCTAAGGTAACAACAACCTTTAAAGATCAGTAGAGAAATTTTTCAGAAGTACTTAAACAATGGTTCTAGTATTAGTAAATGGTATCTTGATACGCCCTGTACCTAGGGAGTACCGGATGAAGAATTTAGGGAAAACCTTAGAGGTTTTACAAGGAAAAAGGTAATATTCAAAGTTCTCAAGAATAGAAATTTTGATAAAGAAAATATGACATAATTATAATAATGCCAGGTGGGCACGTGTTGAACCATAAGAAAGTATAGATCAACCCAATGAAGGTCGAGATTGGTGAAAACGAGAAGGACCCAAGATAAGAGACGTCCTAAGTATGATCGAGAGTCAGTCGTGACAATGTTCACATCTAAAACTAAGGCAATGACTTATGGAAAAATGGTGATTTTTTTTTCTCTCACCATAATTTAAGAAAAGCATTTTCACATAAGCAGTGATTGAAATGAGATAGAAAATTTAGTTGGAGGTGGTTAAAATGACATTGATTGTAAGGAAATTTTACTATCAGGAAAGGCCAAAGAGGTGGTCGACACTTTAAATGTAAGAGGATAATTATAGGCGCTCGTGCCAGAGGAATACAGTGATGATGGTTGAAGCCGTGAAGGTTGTATTATGGTTTGGAAGATTGACATTCTTTCTGATGACTGTGTAATACTCAACCGTGATAGTAGTTTGGTAAAGATTTAATTTATGTAATCGCCGTGAGCGGGCTATCTATCTTATAAGGATATATCTTGAGATAAGCCAGGACCATGTTACGAAAGGACTAAATGAACCTTTGAGCTTCATGTCTCCTGATAAAGACATATGATTAAGAATGGTATTAACCTGCTATCGTTGCTTTTATTGAAACTCTTCCGCAATTTTACCTGCTTCATGTCATGAAAGTACGTCAGGATCTGAAGTGTTCTTCATGAATTATGAATGGTGATTATGTTAACTCCTTAGAAGAATTTGATACGATAGGTATGGACTCCGTATGGTTAGCTATTAATATTCCAAGGAAAACGAATGATGACAGTAGGTCAGTGGTGGACCCTAGTAATGCAGCAACGATTCTTTGAATAATGAGCCGATTATAACCGTGAGAGTTGTAGTGTAATGGATGTTGAGATTAGGTACCACTAATCGGGTTGTGGTGATGTATAAGTTATCATTAATAGACTAATTAAGTCAATTATTTACCTATTGAATACTTATTCCTTCTTATCAATAGAGAGTCGTATTACTATACGAGGAAGGTTGCGGTGCAAGCATAGAATTCTAGTAACGATGATGTCTAGAATGAGATCCCAGATTCAATTTTCGATGTCGAGGGAGTTTCAAAGGTGATTGTGTATAAGCTCGAGCAAGAGCATGGGTCCATAGAATGATGGACAGAATATCAAAAATATTTAGGCATGTGAAATATGATGCTATAATACCTGATGTTGATATATATACGTATATGTTTTGTTCTCCTATGACAAACCTCTATAGTTCAGAGGTAGATTCCAAGCCAGACACTTTGTGGTAGTATATTTTATATATATACAATTCTCTTCAATTCATTATTTTCTCTCCTTTTCATTTTGTATAAGCTGAGAAGAACAACCCTTCCAGAAGGGGAGATATTACAGAATGACTATCTATCTGTGTGATAGAAGCCTAGTAGGATACCACATGTTGTTTAATTGCTTGTCAAGTACTAAAGGCTGGCCACCTTCTGTACTAACTATGCAATAGAACAAGTGTTCATGATCATAGTGATCTCTCAATAAAATCTTTTACTTCTATACGATAGATCAAGCTTTCGAAGATGGAAGCAGGAAAAGGAAGTAGTATCAGTGCGGTGGTATTCTGAATCTAACGTGTTTGTGATACTAGGGTTAACGTGGTTATTAAAAGGTTATAGAACGCTAACGAGCAAAAGTATAACCAGTATAATATTATGAACGGGAAAAGAGTGGGTATTGAGAAGCAAAAGCTATAATGCTAGAAGCTATGATGAGGGTCTGTGCAATAGACTTGAAAGAATTTGGAATGATCACTAAACGCGGATTGAGTTTTCTTACGATAATAGATCGTATTTCAGTATCGAGATATCTCCTTATAAGATCCTTGAGGGAAGAAAATGTCGATCTCCCTTATGTTAGGATGAAGTTGTAGAGCGCAAGATGCTCGGACCCGCAGTAGTCCAAAGGACCAAGGATATAATAGATCTAATCAGAGGACGGCTGGTAGTAGCCCAAGATGGACATAAGAAGTATGTTGATTTGACACGAAAGGACAAAGAATAGGAAGTAGGGGACCTAATGCTGTTATAGGTGAACATTTTCTAAACCGGGAGTCGATGTTCCCGAGTATAATATATATATATTTATATATATAGATATAGTTTTCAAAACTATTAATCGAATAAGGTTTATTCGATAAATTTATTTTATTTAATGAATATTATTTTGAATATTCATTCGAGGACTTATGACTCCGCTTATTTTATTAAATGAATATTATTTTGAATATTCATTCGAGGACTTATGACTCCGCTTCTTTTATTAAATAATATTCTTTATTTTATTAAAGAATAATGTTTCGATAATCAAACTTATTTTCGATTATTCAAATAAAGATCGTACTTTCGTATAAGTATATCTTTGGTTATTTATTATTCATTTCAAGTATAAGTTTTAAAACTTCTACTTCAATTATTTTTATAAGGATTATCCTTATGGGAATATTATTTAAATAATAATATTCAGATATTTTCTAATATATTGGAACTGATTTATTTCATTAAATCAGCATTACTCCAAACATTCTTAAAAATGTTTTCGAGTCTTCAAAATGATTTTAAAAGTTAGAGCGGATCCCAAAACTCGTTTTCAAATTTAAGATCTTCCTTTCGAAGGGGATTTAAATACTCGCTTAAAAATTGAGGGATCCGGCTCTGTGGTGTATTTTATATTCGCAACGAGGTTGCTATTTTGATAAATGAATTGATTACTTACCCAACGTTCGGGAAGTAAGTCCATCTAATTGACTCGGCATAAGCGACAGGCCGGGGTACGGTCTATCAAAGTGTAAGTGGCTGGGTGGCAGCCCATCAATGCGTAAGAGGCCGGGTGGCGGTCCAGCACAAGGTCCTAATGAGGCCAGGGTGATGACCGGTGGGGGATTCATCCATCTACTATTAGAAAAGGTTACTTATTGGTATCTTTTCCTGATCAGCAATATATCAGGTTTATGTCAAAATTCTTTTCTTTCCAAAATTCATTGGATATTGTAACTCTGTTCATACTTTACATGACAGAGGTTTTCAGGAAATGTATGAGAAATATATATGGATATATATATATCGGGACTTAATGAAGTATCTCGTAACTTCATTTCATTCAATAATATTTCAAAGATCGAATCTATGCAAGTCTTATCTTGAAGTCTCATCTATGTGATGAACTTTTGAAACTGGTTATAACTTGAACGGTGGTAGTTCAAGTAGTATTTGGATAAGATATAAGTATATTGGGGCATCTTGTAACTTCATCTTTTCAACTTATATCTGGTTAATGATTATCTTATGCATGACAAAGATTTTCAGAAAAACGTTGAGACAAGGTTTGATATATAAGATCACCTTGCAACGATATTTTTATACAGTTATAAACTGGAACTCTGTGTATATTATACATGGCAGAGGATTGCAAAGATTTTGAAAAGTATATAAGTATATATACTGAATATTTTGCGACTTCGTCGCGTTAAGATATCAACTTGGTTTATTTCTTCTTGACCAAGACTTTCATGAGTACTATGAGAATGCTCATATATTGTTAATTATTATACATATTATTTCGGTGGGCTTGTTGCTCACCCTTGCTTTCTTCTTTCATCATACAACAACAGATAGACAAGATGAACAGGACCAAGCTCCCAATTCGTGAGCGGATAGGAAATGTTCCGCAGTTTCCTGTAGGCGTTGATGCCGTTGTGGCTGAGGTAGGAGCTACTAGTAGGCTAGGCTTTCAACTTTTGTTGTGCCAGACTTATGTATATTTATGAATTATAATAATGGAAAATAATATGTAAATTTATTCAGAAACCCTTTTGAGGTGTAATGACTTATAATTGTGGAATAAAATGACTTGTGTTACTTTTTGGTATTCATCTCTGAGACTATAACTTGTGGTGTGTGTGTATATTGTGGGGTTACAATACGCAGTAGATAATTGTTTATTAAGAATTAGGTGTTATTAAGGGAAATGGAACTCGTGACAACCCGGATCCCCGACCCCGAATTTGGAGGTGTTACAGAAGGCAATCTGTGTTATCCGTCGGTAGACAACCTTTCTCATCCGTCGGTACTCAAGATTCACCATCCGCCAGGTTATCAAAAGAAGCAGGAAGTCAAGGCAGATCACCCATAGAAAGTACCCCTTTCTCAAATCATAGATCCACAAACTCAGGGGGAGTTTCTAGCAATCGTAAATCAATCACACATCAAGACAACATTGAGGTCTCTTCATCTAGAGCTAATCTACCTCAACCAAGGAAATAGACGAAAGATCACCCCTTTGAACTGATTAGTGGTGATGTTTCTTCTAGAGTTCAAACCAGGAGAGCAACTCAAGAAGAATGTCTATATAGCAGCTTTCTATCAAAGGAAGAACCAAAGAAGGTAGAAGAAGCCTTGTTAGATCCTGATTGGATTTTAGCTATGCAGGAGGAGCTAAACCAATTTGAAAGGAATAAAGTATGGAAGCTGGTACCCAAGCCTAAAGGAAAGAATCCAATAGACACCAAATGGGTATTCAGAAACAAGATGGATGAAAATGGCATAGTAGTAAGGAACAAAGCCAGATTGGTTGCTAAAGGCTATTGCCAGCAAGAAGGAATAGATTTTGATGAAACATTTGCTCCTGTTGCAAGACTTGAAGCCATCAGAATCTTCTTAGCCTATGCAGCCCATGACAATTTCAAGGTCTATCAAATGGATGTCAAAAGTGCCTTTCTGAATGGAGATTTGGAGGAAGAAGTGTATGTTAGTCAAGCTCCTGGCTTTGAAGATCCAAATTTTCCAGAGTATGTCTATTATGTACTGAAAGCACTTTATGGACTAAAGCAAGCACCTAGAGCCTGGTATGACACTTTATCAAAGTTCCTTTTGGAAAATCACTTCACAAGAGGTACTATAGATAAAACTTTATTTTTCAGAAATGTTAATGGCTCTAGCATACTTGTTCAAATTTATGTAGATGATATTATCTTTGGCTCTACAGATGAGAAACTTTGTAAAAAGTTTGCCAAACTGATGCAAAGTAAGTATGAAATGAGTATGATGGGAGAACTAACTTACTTTCTTGGTTTACAAGTTAAGCAAGTTAGTGATGGAATATTCATTAGTCAAACTAAATATTTTTTTGATCTTTTAAAGAAGTTTGATCTAATGGATTGCACATCTGCAAAAACTCCCATGGCCACTGCAACTAAGCTTGAACTAAACACTACTGAAAAGTCTGTGGATATTACAAGCTATAGAGTCATGGTTGGCTCACTTCTGTACTTAACAGCTAGTAGGCCAGATATAATGTTTGCTACATGTTTATGTGCTAGATTTCAGGCTGATCCTAGAGAGTTTCACTTAATAGCTATTAAGAGAATTTTCAGATATCTCAAGGGAACACCAAAACTTGGCATTTGGTATCCTAGAGATTCTGGTTTTGATCTAACTGGTTATTCAGATGCAGACTATGCAGGTTGTAGAATTGACAGAAAAAGCACAACAGGAACTTGTCAATTTCTAGGAAACAAGCTTGTGTCCTGGTTCAGTAAAAAGCAAAATTCAGTCTCTACCTCTACAGCTGAAGCTGAATATATTGCTGCTGGCAGTTGCTGTGCACAGATTTTATGGATGAAAAATCAATTGCTAGACTATGGTTTGCAAGTTGAGAGGATTCCTATTTTCTGTGATAACACAAGTGCAATTGCCATCACTGAAAATCCAGTGCAACATTCAAGGGAAAAGCACATAGATATCAAGTACCATTTCATAAGGGAACATGTAATGAATGGTACTGTAGAGTTACATTTTGTTCCAAGTGAGAAGCAACTTGCAGATATATTTACCAAGCCACTGGATGAATCTACCTTTTCTAGGTTGGTAAGTGAGTTAGGTATGCTTAATTACTCTTGAATCTATCTGAGTTATTTTGCAAGTTGAAAAGTAGCCAGAAATTTAACTGATTTTTAGTCATGGATGAAATTTTGGCTAAGTCAAAATTTGCATCTCGACGGATGACCATTATCTATCAAGTTAAGTCATCCGTCGATATACAATGTGCAAATAAAAATCAATTATTTTTCTGGAATCTTTTAAAACTCGACGGATAACAGTTTATCCTCATCCGTCGAAGTGTCTAAATCTCAACCGTTAATTCCCTGAACATTATCCATCGAGTATACTTACAGTTTGTAAGCATTACACGACGGATAATGAGTGGAATTTTTACAATTTATTTTTAAAACGGCTAATTTTAGGCAATTTCTATTGGGTAAATTACTTCTCTTTATTATTTTTATCCGTTGTTTTTGAGCAAAGTATAAAAGCTTATTTCATTCTAATCATTTTCTTTTATCATTCTCAAATTCAACTGTGTTTATTTCATTCTCTCTCAAGCAAAAATCCTCTTTCTCTTCAAACTTTCCTTCTCTAACAATGGCACCTGTAGTAAAGATTATGTCTCAGACTGGGTTCATTTATGAGAAGAACAACTTCACTGCTTTGGTCAACAAGGGCATTCAACAATCAGAAGACTATCACAAGATGATGGACTTCGTGAAGAACTGCAAGTTAAGTTTTGCCATGCTTGAATCACCCACAATCCTTTATGAAGTTGTAGAAGAGATGTGGACCTCTGCAATTTACAACTCTACTGACAAAACCATCACTCTGACCATCAAAGGTAATGAATTCTGTATCAATAGTGATGTGATAAAAGCATGTTTCAAGATTCCTGATGATAATGTAACTTCACCACACACTGACACTGATTTGATCAATATGCTTAATTCCATGCATTATGCACTTCCTACTAATAAGCTAAGTGATATTAGGAGATTAGGTCTTAGGAAGGAATGGAGTTTTATGTGTGATGTTGTAACTAAAGTTTTCTCTGGAAAAATCAGTAATTTTGATTCTGTGAACATTTCCATGCTTAACATGCTATACATGCTAGTTATAGACAAATTTTACAATTTCAGTGACCTTGTCATATATGACTTAGGTTTTAAACTAGGTGAGTTAGCCAAAAGGGGAAAGAACATATATTATGCTAGATTTTTTATGTTATTGGCTAACCATCTTTGTCAAGAAATTACACTTGAAAACCCAAACAACGAATTAGCTTGTTGGGTTCAAGAGAGAAGAATCATTGCATATTTGAACAGAGCCAACCACCATAGGGATGTGTCAATGTTCTATTTCCCTGTAATGCTGACATCTCAGGTAAGTGAGGTAAGTTCATCCATACCCTCAACTATTCCAATCTCCTCTATTTCTTTGACTTCAGGCATAGCTATGGCAACTGTGACAATGACCAAACAGTTACCTACCAAAGCTGCCAAAACAACTGTAATTTCCAAATCCAAATCAAAGAAAACCCCCTCTGGTATCTCTCAAAAGGTACAAGTTGAAAAATCTACCAAAGCCAAAGAGGGGAGGGTGAAGGAGGGTCAGATAGGTGAGGGAAGGGGTGAACATCAAAGAAACCCCAAGGATAAGGTTGGAGAGTTGAGTGAATCCCAGCCTAGCCGCACTGCAGTTTCCCAACAAACTGCAGTGCTTAAAAAGGACAAAAGCTCACTTCTAGCTGCATCCTCCCAAAAGGATGTGGCTATTGAACAAAGCTCTCATCCAAGAGTACAGGCCAAAAGGGTTAGGGACACAAGCTCACCCCAAACTTACACTAGAAAGAAGAAATCCAAAACAACTGGGGATGCACAGGGCACACATACAGTACAAACTGGTGCTAAAGACACAGTCCCTACACCTTCTCAAATTCAGATTGATGTGGCTCCAATAAATGTGGAGTCACATCCAAAATCTCTTATAATAGAAGCCACTAAAACACCATACTCACCAACTAACTCACTGGAAGTGGATATGATAAACACTTCAATTCCTGATTCCCATTCTTTAACTCTGTTGGGGAAGCCAAAATCTAGTGCAAGTGAGCATCATCTTTTAGATGATTTGTTGGCTCACTTGCCAATTCTTTCAAATACTATTGTGACATCTGTGCCTCAAATAACTTCAATCAACACAGAGTCAACAATAGTTTCTCTTCCCACCTCATTCATTGCTACTCTCTCGATGGATATTGCTCATCCGTCGAGTAGTGATTGTATCCCGACGGATAAGCTTAACAGCAGTTATCCGTCGGATAGCTTTACCACTCACCCGATGGATATCACTTATCCGTCGAGTGTCTCTGCTCCTCAAACATGAAGCACTCCACTGGTATTCACCAAGAAAATGACGTTAAGGAGGAGGAGGTGGAGAGAATTAGGTTTTATAAAATTTTGGGGTTGAAATAAAAATAGGGTTTATAATAGTATATTTATAGAGAAAATTTTCAGCTGAAATTTTCCCATAAATATTATTATTATTATCCCATTTATTATTCTCATTAATAATTAAAACACCTTTTAATTATTAATCCTTTTTCTAAACACTTTAGAAATAATTCTCTCTCTTGATTTAATTTCCAAAAAATTAAATCCTTAATTAATAATATTAAGAACTTTTCTTAATTAATTTATAATCAATTAAATCTCATTTAATCAATTATTAAATTTTCCAATTAATTATTTATTTCGCAAATAAATATTTATTAGCCATTATTAATTAATTCCTCCACCATTAAATCATTCTCTTTTTATGGTGTAACCCTGTAGGTTCAATATTAAGCCGGTAGTAGAAATAAATAATAATAAAACTATTTTATCATTATTTATATAAATTCTCTAATTTATTAAATATGATTAATTAATTAATCACATTTATTCTACATCGTGAGGGATACTTCTCACCATATCGCGACTATCCAGATAATATGAATTCACTGCTTAGAATACCAAGAACCTATTCAGTGAATAGTTACCGTACAATAAACTCCTTCTACTCTACAATGTCCCGATTAAATACAAGGCATGGATCTCGTGTCAAGCCTATCTAATTTAATCACTTGCTTACCATTTACTATGCTCAGTTCTATGTAAATTAGAAACTCCTTTCTAATTTCATTCTCTCTGGCCAGAGATTCCTGAACTAGCATAAGTGGATCAGCCTTGAACATTCGCTTCCTTCACTGGAAGGGGTAGATCCTTTATTGATCATACACTATATTCGTGTACAAATTCCTATACCCAGTAGAGCCCTAATAATTGTCCCTGGAGACTAAGAACTAAACCAAAGCATAGTTCAGTGTACACAAGATGACTATGATGACCTCAAGTCTAAGGATACTTGTACAACTATCACTATGTGAACAACTGCTGACACGTGAGTGAACTCCATCAGTTGTTCAGCTGTGCGAGTCATGTTCAGTGAACTTATTCTATAATAAGCACCTACATACTAGCTATAGTGTCACCACACAAATGTCTATGAGGACAGACATCCTTCATAATGAAGCAAGCATAGTATGTACCGATCTTTGCGGATTATTAATTACCAGTTAGTAATCCTATGATCAGGAACTATTTAAGTTTAGAGTTTTCATCTTTTAGGTCTCACTATTATGATCTCATCATAATCCATAAAAAGCTTTACTCTAAACTATGGTATATCTTATTTAAACACTTAAATAGATAGAGCCCGTAATAAAAACAAAACAAGTCTTTTATTAATATCAATAAAATCAAAACAGATTACATAAAAAGTTATTCCTAAATCCTAATACATAATTGGACTTAGGACATATTCCTTTCAATCTCCCACTTGTACTAAAGCCAATCACTCTGGTATCTAATATCGATCTTGTCTTTATGACGATCAAAGTGACTTTCATAAAGTAGCTTTGTGAGTGGGTCTGGTATGTTGTTATGTGTGTCAACTCTAATTCAATACAACACAAGAAATGTTATCGTGCTCCCACTAACCCTTTTGTAGACACATGGTTCATCTACGTTTTTCATAAAACCAAACTCTTTGATTGTCTCATCAAAACGGATGTTCCATCTACGAGAAGCTTGCTTTAAACCACATATAGTTCGCAGCAGCTTACACACTAGGTTTTCATTTCTCTTGGAAAGAAAACCATCTGGCTAATTGCCAGATCTCATAGTCGTAGTAAGCAGCAATCGCAAGCAAAATCCGAACTGATCGTCATTATAGGTCACAGGGTCGTCATCATCAATGATCGACAACTCATTGTCATTATCAATGACAAGGCCATATTACCTCTCAGGTTGGCGAGACACTCTCCCTGACCTATGAATAGGCTGTTCCACAGAAGGTTGTTCAGTCAGAACAGGTGTTTCCACTTGATCCGTAGTAGTTTGTGCTTCTTGAACTTCATCAAGTTCAATTTTGCTCCCACTGTTTCCTTCAAGGATAAACTCCTTTTCCAAGAAGGTAGCATGTCTGGAGACAAACACCCGATGATCGGTGTAAAAGTAATACCCTAAAGTCTCTTTAGGATATCCCACAAAACTACATTTTACGGATCGATATTCCAGCTTATCTGGGTCAACTTTCTAGACATAAGCTGGACATCCCCAAATCTTAACGTGTTTAAGACTCGGTTTCCTTTCTTTCCATATCTCATACGAAGTTTGAGGAACAGATTTTGGAAGGCACCTTATTCAGTAAATATGCTGAGGTTTCCAATGCATAACTCCATAGGAATACTGGAAGATTGGCATAGCTCATCATGGACCGAACTATGTCTAACAAAGTTCAATTTCTCCTTTCAGATACCAATCTGGAGGAGTCCACTAGGAGACTATACCATCTACTTTGAGATAATCTAGAAACACTCCATTAAAGTATTCACCACCTCGATCTGATCGAAGAGTTATAATACTATGTTTGGTTGTTTCTCCACTTCATACTTATATTCTTTGAACTTTTCAAAGGCCTCAGACTTGTGTTTCATCAAACATATATCCGAATCCAGATCTATCATCTATGAAAGTAATGAAGTATGAAAATCCACCCATGGCTTGCGTAGACATTGGTCCACATACATTTGTGTGTACCAATCCTAGCAAATCTGCAGCCCTCTCTCCATGTCCACTAAATGGAGACTGCAGTGCCACAATAAAGTGAGATTTTCATCATCCCTTTTCTTTTATTAGTTTGTTCAATCTGAAGTAAATCATGCTCTATGTCATATACATACAGACCATTATTTAAAGTACCACGTCCATAAAGAATATTATCTCTAAGAATAGAATATTCATTATTCTCAATAATAAATGAAAATCCAGCCAAGTCTAACATGGGAATAATATTCCTCACAATCGAGGGAACAAAATAACAATTATTTAAAACAATAGTCTTGCCCGTAGGCATATGAAAATGAAATAATCCTACATCTTCAGCAGCAACTCTTGCTCCATTTCCCATCAGTAGAATCACCTCCTCTTCTTTAAGAGTCATACTTCTCCTTAGTCCCTGCAACGAATTGCAGATGTCAGAACCATAGGCGGTATCTAATACCCAAGTAGAAATTTGGCTTAATGACATATTCAATTCTATCATGAACATACCTGAATCAGAAGCGGCAGTCTCACTACCCTTCTTCTTCTTCAATTCTGCAAGGTAAACCTTGCAGTTCCTCTTCCAGTGCCCCACCTTGTTACAGTGAAAGCAAACAACTTTGCTCTTGGGGTCTTCAGCTTTTGGTGGAACCGGCTTTTCTTCACCTACTTTCTTCTTCTTGGAAGAGTTCCTCTTCCGTTTCTTAGGATTGGAACCTTCACCAATTAGAAGAACAGAACTCTTCTTAGGGGGAAAATTCGATTCCGCAGTCTTCAACATGTTGTGGAGTTCAGGCAGGCTGACATCCAACTTATTCATGTGAAAGTTCACAACAAACTGCGAGAACGAACTCGGAAGCGATTGCAAGACCAAATCTTGGCTCAGCTCCCCATTCATGGCAAAACCAAGTTGTCCAAGACGTTCAATCAAATTGATCATCTTAAGTACATGGTCATTCACAGATGATCCCTCAGACATCCTACAACCGAACAACTCCTTCGATATCTCATATCGAGCTGTCCTCCCCGCCACATCATACAACTCTTGTAGATGCATGAGGATAGTATGAGCATCCATATGCTCATGTTGCTTCTGTAGCTCAATGTTCATGGAAGCTAGCATTATGCATTGAGCAATATTTGCATCATCTATCCACTTACGATACACAACATGTTCATCATTATGCGCATCGCTAGCAGGTTCAGTAGGCTTAGGTGAGTCAATCACGTATTCCAGCTTCTCAATCCTGAGAACGATTCTCAAGTTTCGAAGCCAGTCAGCATAATTAGGACCAGTCAACTTGTGAGCATCTAGTATGCTCCTGAGTGATAGTGCAGAAGATATGACGTACAAAGTAAATCTGTAAATAATAAACACATAACAACACTTAGCAAATATTAGATTTCATTTTAAAACACTATATGAATCGGGTCTTTATTCATAAGTGGCTCCCACTAGTTTATCTAATTTATTCAACCCCCTACGTGAAAAATTAAGCATTCATAATGCTAGTGGGAATAGGGATCCTACATTCCATTACACAACCCCGGCTGTGGCACGAACCGCCATGTAATGTTCAATAGGCAGACAACTCTTGTCAATTACATCTAATGTTATTCCCTAATCAAACTTTAGCCTCTTGAATAATTGAGTCACGGCTGTGGCACGACAAACTCAATATTCTAAGTCAAGTCTAACCCAACATTCCGTACAATTGAATCAGTCCCCAAAGGCCCACGGCTGTGGCACGTACCGACCTTTAGATTCTTATTCAATGTACACATCTCTATGTAATAGACAAGTATTTCTTATTTCGAAATCAAAGCCCTCGGCTGTAGCACGAACCGACAATGATTCAAAAATAAGAACTACTTTTCTATCATGTTGGAAGGCTATGACTGACACAAGCCCGTTGTGTCATTGGCCAATTACTACTTGATATTATTTAATTTTAGAGGGATTATATTACGTTACAATCATAATCATATTATAAAGAGATTCTTCCTTTTAAATTAAATATTTCAAATCAATAATCAATAATCAGATGATTCCCAGATCGGGTGGAGCATTGTCAAGAGGCATCACTTAATAACCCTTTCTTACAGATAAAAATCTGTTGTTGACAGAATCATCCTTTCTCTCATATTGAAAATTCATATTCAATTACGTGTTTCATAAACACAAGAATCTCATGATTGTATTCATAATATTATTATTAAGGTTATGAAACAATTTCACTATACTAGATTGTCTAACAAGCGCCTTATGTTCATTTAAGTTCACCTAAATCTATCATCGCATGATAAACTAAGCATATATCATATATATAAACATGAATAAACATCAAGGTAGGCATGTTATATCATCTAGCACATTAGTCTAAGCATTATACATCTCTATGTATCACATGAAGCATTTAAAAGCAATTAAAACAGTCAAAAATAGCTTAAGGACACTTCTGTTAGCTATAAACAGTTCAAAACAATTTCATAAAATATCATATAATATACCATTAGAAGTGTCTCGAAAAGACGAATCCAACGGCACCAAAATCGCTCTATTCTGAGCTCGCACGCGCCCTCATGCGCCGAAAGAAGTTTCCCCACGCGCGGCCACGTGCACACGCGCTGTCAGGCGCGTGTGTGACTGTCCTCCACGTGCCCCCACGCGCACACGCGCTGTCAGGCGCGTGTGTGACTGTTCCCCACGCGCCCCCACGCGCCCCCACGCGCACACGCGCGTCACGCGCCCGAACCCCTGTGCTGACGTCAGCATGACGTCATCTGATGACGTCAGCATGACGTCAGCATCCGTCTGACCTTTGACCAGCGTGTGGCTGACACGCGCCGCGCATGACACACGAGCGCGTGTGCCCCACGTGCTCGCGCCAGTCGCGCGGTCCTTCCCTTTGCTGTGAGTCGCCGCCTTTTCTCGATTAGCGTGCCACCGTCCTGACTTCTCTTTCTCCGTGCAAACACCACAACACAGCATGCAGATGTATAGCAGCCACATATGTATTTATATATATACAACTTTATATACATATATATACATACTTATTTAATTACGAATTTAATTGCAAGAACTTCAAAAATTCATAATAAAAAATCTATACATCATAAAATTATGAAAAAAATACCCAGACGATCTACAACACTTGTAGAACCCAGATCAACATTCAAAATTATTCTGAGAAACGATTTCTCATCAGACAAAATTAATCCATGATATAACTTGTAAAAATCATAATTAATTCATACAAGCACATAAAATTATGAAATTTTTACCACAGATCTATATGCATACAACCTAAGCTCTGATGCCATTGTTGGATTTTAATCGCAGCGGAGGCATGGTAAAATATTTTTACACATATAAAATCCAAATAAAAGCAGATAAATCGTGATTAAAACAAATGAATCGATTAATAACCTTTAATAGCGATCCAAAAGCAACGATCGGAGATCCTTAGCAGCTGCTCCTCAAACGTGAAGCACTCCACCGGTATCCACCAAGAAAACGACGTTAAGGAGGAGGAGGAGGTGGAGAGAATTAGGTTTTATAAAATTTTGGGGTTGAAATAAAAATAGGGTTTATAATAGTATATTTATAGGCAAAATTTTCAGCTGAAATTTTCCCATAAATATTATTATTATTATCCCATTTATTATTCTCATTAATAATTAAAACACCTTTTAATTATTAATCCTTTTTCTAAACACTTTAGAAATAATTCTCTCTCTTGATTTAATTTCCAAAAAAATTAAATCCTTAATTAATAATATTAAGAACTTTTCTTAATTAATTTATTATCAATTAAATCTCATTTAATCAATTATTAAATTTGCCAATTAATTATTTATTTCACAAATAAATAATTATTAGCCATTATTAATTAATTCCTCCACCATTAAATCATTCTCTTTTTATGGTGTGACCCTGTAGGTTCAATATTAAGCCGGTAGTAGAAATAAATAATAATAAAACTATTTTATCATTATTTATATAAATTCTCTAATTTATTAAATATAATTAATTAATTAATCACATTTATTCTACATCGTGAGGGATACTTCTCAGCATAACGCGACTATCCGGATAATATGAATTCACTGCTTAGAATACCAAGAACCTATTCAGTGAATAGTTACCGTACAATAAACTCCTTCTACTCTACAATGTCCCGATTAAATACAAGGCATAGATCTCGTGTCAAGCCTATCTAATTCAATCACTTGCTTACCATTTACTATGCTCAGTTCTATATAAATTAGAAACTCCTTTCTAATTTCATTCACTCTGGCCAGAGATTCCTGAACTAGCATAAGTGGATCAGCCTTGAACATTCGCTTCCTTCACTGGAAGGGGTAGATCCTTTATTGATCATACACTATCTTCGTGTACAAATTCCTATACCCAGTAGAGCCCTAATAAATGTCCCTGGAGACTAAGAACTAAACCAAAGCATAGTTCAGTGTACACAAGATGACTATGATGACCTCAAGTCTAAGGATACTTGTACAACTATCACTATGTGAACAACTGCTGACACGTGAGTGAACTCCATCAGTTGTTCAGCTGTGCGAGTCATGTTCAGTGAACTTATTCTATAATAAGCACCTACATACTAGCTATAGTGTCACCACACAAATGTCTATGAGAACAGACATCCTTCATAATGAAGCAAGCATAGTATGTACCGATCTTTGCAGATTATTAATTACCAGTTAGTAATCCTATGATCAGGAACTATTTAAGTTTAGAGTTTTCATCTTTTAGGTCTCACTATTATGATCTCATCATAATCCATAAAAAGCTTTACTCTAAACTATGGTATATCTTATTTAAACACTTAAATAGATAAAGCTCGTAATGAAAACAAAACAAGTCTTTTATTAATATCAATGAAATCAAAATAGATTACATAAAAAGTTATTCCTAAATCCTAATACATGATTGGACTTAGGACATATTCCTTTCATGCACAACTTCAAACTTCAATTATTTCTAGTGCAGAAGATTTATTGGTAATACAATCACTCTTAGGACTGAGAGAGGAGAGTGCTTTGAGTGAGAGGCTGGGTTGCTCCCAGGCAAAAGGAGAGGAAAAAAGTGAATCTCAGCAATCCATTTATTCAGGATTGGCAAAAGTGAGTCAGAGGAGTCCCACCTTAGTAGGTGAAGGTGAGGGTGTGAGGGTGGGGAGCCAGGGTGAGATCCTGATGCAACAAAAGAGAGAATATGACAGAAAGGCGGGTACAGGAGAAATAAGGGTGGATCCAGCCATTGCTAGTGAGTCAATGATTGTGGATGATGCTGAAAAGGGAAGACAATTTCAGCAACATTACAAAGCTGAAATTGATAACATTTCCTTGGATGCTGACACTTTTACTCATCCTGTGTCAGCCTATCAATTATTGGCTGCTCAGGGCAATGTGGCGGCAGAGCAGACTTTGAATTTGGTGCACACCACAGAATCTCTTCAAAGAGATAAAGCTGTTGTTAACAGGATGCCTTCTCAAGCTGGAGAGCCATCTGAAGAATTTGGAGTAAATTCTAATGATGATGACTCTGGTTCTTTGGATGGAAGCATGAACTTAGGGGGAGCTGAAGGCCCAAGTTCTGCTTTAAGTTTACCTGAATGGGCATGGGCAAAGGAATCTACACCAGGACAATTTGAGGTGTCTTTGGTCAAACAAGTAATAGCTATTCAACAGGCCCTTCAGGAAACTTCAGATACTGGTACCAAGGCTGTTCTTCAAGCTCACCTAGACTCTTTACATCTAATGAAGATCCAGCACTTAAGACAGAATCTCAGCGTGGATGAATTGAAAAGAGATATAGCTGACTTGAAGACCTATAACTCTGAGAAGCTGGATTCAGTAATGCCATATGGTACCATGCAAGATCTACTACTAAGATTAAGGAGAGAACCAGAATCTGAAAAGAAGCTAGCCAAGCTGAAAAACAGAGTTCAAGTTATTGAAGATTCAGTGGCTATTCTTCTTCAAAATCAACAGACTCAGACAAATCTTCTCATACAACTGGCTAAAGTACAAGGCCTAACTCCTCAACTTGATGATAACAAAAAGGGGGAGAGAGAATCAAGTAAGGGGGAGAAAGGACCAACAGAGGGGGAGAAACTTCAAGTACAAATCAACAAAGTAATTGTACCTTCAATTACTATCTCCAAGCCACCAGTTGCAGATGGTATAGATCTAATTGAAGCAGCAGTAGCAAATTTGAAAGTTGCTGAAAAAGGAAAGTTGAGTTTAATCAACTGGGAAAAGATTGATGAGGAAATTCAGAGAAAGTTTAAACTAGTTGAGGAGCCAGTTAAGTCAGCCATCCATCACTCTCATGTCAAGCCAATCAGTGTGAATGAGATGAGCATGAACTATCTGGAGAAAGGACAATCTTCCTGCATCAAATCACAAAAGGCTGAAATAATTCTCAAACCAAGGGCAAATTATCCAAAGTCATCTTTGAAGAATCCCTTGGACACTGTGTATGAGACACCCAAGCCTGATGAAAAGAAGCTTCTGTCAAGATCCATTGTCTTCTATAAAGATCCAGCTGATTCAGCTTCAAAAAGGAGAATTGCTAAGATATTCAGAAATGGAAAGGAAATTTTTGTGGTAGCTGGACATCCACAGTTTGCTCAAGCAAAGAAAGAAGAAAAAGCCAGATTAAAGCAGGAAAAGAGGCAAGCTGCCCTAGATGCAAAGAAGTCTAAACAAAAGAAAGAACAAATTGCTATCTTGGCCAAGCTACAGGCTGTGAATTCTTCTCAACAAATTCCTTCTCAACCATCTGAAACTGCTGAATCAAAGAAGAAGATTGAAGAACAGAAGAAATCCCCAAGAAAGAAAGAATTGGCTAGAAGAACTAAAAGGAAACTGGATGTTGTTGACAAGGAATTGGAAGATCAATTTCCTAAGGAATCCACACCAGCTAAAACTTAAGCATCAAAGCCCTCTGTGGTATTTGAAGACATAAGGGTGGTGGACCCCTACAGGAACATACATGGAGAGCCTATTATGCCAAAGGATGAGCCAATAGAGTGGGATAAATTACCAGTTCCTGACTTCAACTTGCCAATCCCTACCAAGCCAAAAAGGACAAAATCAAGGGCAGTCAAGAAAGTGAAGCTGTCACCTCTCAAATCCAAGTTAGTAGTTGAAGCTCAACCCAAGGTCAACAGGGGAGACTACTTGTACTTGTGTGACATCAAAGAATTCTCAGATCTAAACCTTTATCTGGAGGAACTGGATGAAGTAAGGGCAATTGATGCATACAGAAACCTACCTGAAAGGTTGGTGTTCAAGTACAAAGGAGGAAGGGAGATTCAGTGGCCTCTTCACAGGATACTTCAAGAAAGCCAGGCTGTGTTGGTCAAAGTCTATTTATCCTTCAAGAAAAACTTTGGGTTCAATGTAACTACAAGAAGACTAGTATTGAAGAAGATTGAAGAGCTGGGGAGTGTTAGAGCTAAAGATGCACTCCCAAAGACTTTAATCATCCCATACACAGGGAGAAGAGTGCATCTAAGGCCCTACTGGCTGATGGAATTTATGGATGACAAGGGTGTGAGAAGATTCTTCAGACTAGAAGACCAATTGAGTATCTCTAGCAATGAGACTCTCTTGGAGATGCAAGAAATGCTAGATCTCTCAGAATCTGATGAACTAGAATTCCACAGGCAGCTCCAGAATCAAATTAAAGAAAACAACAGAAAGCTTGGAAGAAGATCCAGACCTTCAAGAAACTAGAAAAACCTGCTCAGGCTAGAGGAGCATCTTGAACTGACTGTGAGCCAAACCTTGTACATTTTGTTTAATTGAAGCACTTTCAGTTTTATCTACTTATCTTTAAAGATATATGTTTAGGATGTTTTGTTATCATCAAGTATCTCTGAATTTATGGCTACAATTCCAGTAGACATAAATTGGGGGAGATTGTTGTGAATATGTTGTGTACCTGATGATCACTTAAACAAAACATCTAAGTAGATTTTACTTAGTGAAATAATGTGGCACTCGACGGATAAGAATTATAGTCCCGACGGATAACTCATTATAGTCCCGACGGATGATTAACTTATTATCCATCGAGTGAGTTGCTTATGTAATAATAATTTTGTAGCACAGTGATGTATGCACCTTTGTATAGAATTTGTAGTAGCATATAAGTCATGTTGACTTTAACTAGATATGCAGAATAGGTTGATTAATTGTACATAAGTAATGTCTTGTAATTCTGTATAAGTGAAATGAAGTCAAGTGCCAAAATAGCTACCGACGGATGATTAACAAAGCCTTCGACGGATGATCAAATGACTATCAACGGGTGTTTAACATAGCAGTCGACGGATGATCAATTAAGGCATCGACGGATGCTCTGAAAGTCGACGGATGATCATAATAAGAATTCAAACATCAGTTGAACAGTGAAAGCTGACACACAGCCGTCGAGTTGTATACAAACACATTGTGGAAGCCCATTAACTGGGTAATAGAGGACGAAAAGCAGCATAGATTAAGACTGTTAGATTTTATATTTGTTCAGTCTTTTTAACTTTGTAATCTTGGTATTATATAAACCAAGAGAGTAGGAAATAGAAATATAACTAAGATAACTGAGAGAAACTCAAAAACAGAGAAATCTTTGTAAGCATAATCTTTAGCATTTCATGTATTCTCAGTAGTTCTATTTTGTAAGCAGCTGTGAGCATTTCTGCATACAGAGTCCTCTCGATATATTATATATATCTCTGGTGGAATTGTCTAAATCCACCAGAAAGTTTTTAAAGACTCTTGTTTTTAATTACTTGTGTTTTGATTCATTTAAGTTTATATTCCGCATTGTGCTAATCAAAACAAATATATCAATAATTGAGTTGAACATTTTTATTTCAAAAAAAAGGTTCAAGAATTCCATTCAACCCCCCTTCTGTAATTCTTGCTACATTGTTAAGGGACTAACAATTACTTTGTTATGGTTTATTAGATTAAATTGTTATGAATCGGCATGCTTTATTTTCTTATATTTTAATGTAGTGTTCTTCATAGAGTTTCTATTTAGGGAGAATTTTCCAAGATTGTTAATAATTAGTATTTTGCTGAATTGGAGAAGCCTGACACTGTTAATTTAACAAGCATTAAATTGGAAACATATAAGAGTATGTTTTGTACTTTTTCCTGATGGTTTTTCTTATATTTCAATGTAACAACCATATAGAGCCTACGTAATAACCTAATATTTATCCCAAGGCTTCAAGAAGATTGTTATAAGTCGTTTATTAATGATGATGGTCAAAGTTAGGAAACTATCGTCATTCCAACATTTGAGATGATGTCTACTGGCCAACTAATTCTGAATTCTGAAAAATTGTTTAAGGTTGTGCGGATTATAAATTGGATGCAATGTTGAGTTTGTACACAACTTTTTTTTCAGCGTATATTTATTTGTTCCTCATTTTGTTTCGAATTAAACAGAAGAACATGTTCTTCATATTTGTGATTGCCAATTTCAAGGAGTTTTCTTTCTGGCGGTACAATTCATACAACAAGTTTCAGACTGAAGTTACTAAGATTGATAGAAGCAACAAATTTGTTGAATGTCCTCGCATCATTCCAGTTGTCAAAAAGTAGTATATGATTAATTGTTTTATCTCCCAATAATAAAAATAAGTCTTATATTGTCTCATCTTTATAAATTAATTTAATGTCTGTATTAACTTTTTTTTAGGTTCAGAATCAAAGCTTTTGCTGAGGATTCTACGGATTCATGCATTGTGTTTCTTATGGACCGTGTTGTGAAGTCAATGATTTCACAATCTGCTACCAATCTCAGAAAGGACATATGTAATGTAAGAATGTAATTGTATATAGTTTTTTTTTATTTTTATAAAGGTGTAAGTACCTTCCTCAGTTAATAATAGACTTCCTAATCTTTTGTATTAGAAATAATTCTCAATATCATTTTGGTATTTATTTTTTAAAGTTCCCAAATTGGTTTCTAATGTTCTCCTTTTCTTGGATGGACAAGAGCTTTCTGCTATAATCACTGTTAGAGAAGATAAGCACAATAAAGGCGGTTATTTATTTCGTGCCACTGACCTTTATGAAGCATCTATAACAAGCTCTTCTCTCACTGATGTTTCAAGTCAACCTTAGATTCCAGTCATTAACAAATCTGATATAAGTCTAATTCCTTTTGTTAGTTTTAGACTAATTTCTTATATTTTTCGGTAATATGAAGTTATGATACTTATTCAATTGTCATTTTTGTGGTTAATAGGTTTTTCTGACTCTAGCAGAACTCCAGACTCTGCAATGTCAGTTAGCAAGAAGATCGAAGTGGTAATCATTATTACACATATTCATCTTAACATTGATGCAATGAAATTTTATTAGAGTTTTATCATCTTGTAGGAGAAGTAAAGAATCCGTATCAAGTGTATGAATACCTAAAACATTTGATCCACAGCAAGCATGTGAAATATTTTTATCGTAATAATTATATAATAAATAGTTAAACTTAATCCAGATTATTACATGAAAAGATTAGTCACAAAATAAGTATTAAAGCATTGACTTGATCTTAGTTGATGTTCATCTGTTTCTTAAAAAAATCTATTTCAAATTTCACTTTCTTTGCTCTATCTCCAGACAAATTAAAGAGTATATTGTGCTCTAATCTTACTCTTTTATCATTTACAAACTTACTCCAATCAGCAGAGAACCTTTCTTTACAAGCACTTATCGATAATCCCAACTTTCATCTCCCCTAATTGCAGTCACTTCATCTTTTGTCTTTCACAATCTTTTTCTTGAATGTAAATTTTGGGGAATGTACTGAGAGAATGTTGTAAAATATAATTTTGGATAAGACATAAATATTAATAAGGTCCTTATAAATAAGTATAAATAACATACAATCAACATACAATCCTTTTAATTATAATTCAAGTAAGGTGTGGCCTTTAATCCTCTAACAAGTTTAGCTTTAACTCTAAAGTTATCATTTTTCCATTTTATGTTGATGTGGTTGAACCTAATGTTTGTAGTAGTATTTTATATTCTTCTAATAATTTTCAAGTAAGTCTTTCTTTTGCAATTTAATTTATAATTTTTAAAAAATTAAAAAAATTAAAAAAATACATTTGGTTTGCAATTTTTCTAAAGCTGTCTCACTTTTCAAAATAATAAAAAAGTAAACAGTTGAATAACAAAATGGAAATCCTCGCGTTTGTAGCGCGGGCGCACGTGCACAATAGTATTTTCATCTCCATGTTGAAGGGGTCGAAGCTAATGTCTTCCACTAGTATTTTTTTCTTGTAATTTTACATATAGGCAAGTATTCTTGCAAAATAATGTCTCAGGTTTTTAAAAAAAAAATTTTTTAAAAAAAACCCTTATATTTATATTTCTAAAGATAGTAAACAAGTACTAATTGAGTTTATTATTAGGACATTGAAATTGAAAAAGTAGAAGTATAAGTTTTTAAGGGATATATTGTGAAATTAAAGATTTAAGACAGATTAATAGCTGTAAATCTATTAAGCATGCCGAAATTTTTCCTAAGATTAGTTTATATTATATTAAGAGTAAAAACTCATTTATTATTAAAGTGTTGTGATAGCGTGTCTAAGAAAATCTTCAATATTATTATTACAGTATCGGGTTTCATTTTTGTTACGATCACCAAAGATAACTCTTCTAATGGTTTTCCTTCAAAAAATTTTGTCATTACAAGTTGTACACGTACGTATTTTGCACTAAAAGTCCAAGGTTTTTATTACTTAATTTAAATAAACAATTATTGTTCGTTTTTAAAAAAGAGTTTTTGATACTGTGTTACGAGTAATATAGAAGCTCTTAAGTTATGATTTTTTTTTAATTTTTAAATAAAAATAAAGAGTCTATTCTCCAAATAATAAACACTGGGCACACGCCCTAGTTATCTTAATAAAAATAAATATAAGTAACAATCAACAAACATTTGTTAATCGGGTTAAAATAGTAACTTCTTTTTTTTCTGAAAAAAATCAGAATTAATTCAATAATGAAAAGCCATACGACATCTACAAGAATAATCGAGTCGAACAAACATAAAACAGATCATATCGCTGATTAATTTAGTCTTTATGAAGACACAATCAAGCGATTTGTTGAAATTGATATATACACATGTATCGCCTTCACCAAAACCAGTTTGAGCTATCGATCGTGATTGCAATCCCATATAAATCTTTATTACTGAATCAAACCTCTATAAATCCGGCAGATCTAACGTCCTGGACATCGAATCACATCAAAACACACCAAAAAACACACCAAGCTCTCACAGGGAGAGAATAAACAAAACCCAAATAAATTGGGAACAAATCTCACCCAACAAAGATTTTATCAAATAAAAATACAATCTTGAACGATAAAAATTCTTACCCGGGGAGGAGTATTATTGAAAAATATGAACAAAGCAAGGAAAATAGCTGATTTGGGGCTTTCCACCGGTGAAAACCGATGGAAGCCCCGAACGGCGGCTAGAGAAAAAGAGAGGCTGAGAGAGTTTTTTTAGGGTTTGAGAAGGCAACTATGTATGCCTCGGTTTTAGAATGAGTAAGTTTGATTTAGAATATTTTTTAATAGATAATTTTAATTTTTATCTTATAAAATAAGAAACACATTTAGATTGAATTTAGGTATGAAATATTAAATATGTTTTATTTCATTTTGTAAAATTAGAAAATTACGGATTGTCTTTTAAAAAATATAGAGTACATGAATCCTATAAAACATAAAAATTAGGAAGAAATATAATAATAATAATAAAATATGATAATTCAAAATAAAATACAAATATAATAGAATACATTTAAAAGTAGTATGATAATTGATTACTAAAAAAAAGTACTATGACAATTAAATGTAAAGTATTTTTTCAAAATCACTACTAGAATAGAAAAAAATATTGTTATAAATACGGCAAGATGAAATCCCCACTAATTCTTTAATCTTATGTGGTGTGATTAAAATATTCTTATTACAAATTTATATTGTAAAAAAACAGACAACCAATAAGTAAAATAATTTATAACACATATATTATATTTAGGTTATCAAAATCAAATATTAAAATACAATAATAACTAAATATATAGGTATAAAAAGTATAATTTTTAATTTATATATATTATTCATGATAAAAATAAAATTTATTTACAAAATAAAATTATTATATTAAAATTTAGTAAAATAAAAAAAATATTCAACAAAATTATATAAAGAAATGATAATCATCCCTGCATCGCACGAGTACAAAATTAGTAATAAATAATATCTTTTGGTAACAAATAACCAAACAACACAAGTCTTTTTATAATTTCTTTTCTCAACAACTACTAACTTCAACTCCTCCCTCGGACTTGAAGGCACCTAAGATTAATGTAAAAGTCGATGAAAAAAAGCTTCATGCATAGGATTGATAATTTTTCTTTTTCACTTATTTTCTCATCCTAGCCGGAACTTGGAGGCTCCTAAGATTAATGCAAAAGCTGATGGAAAAAAGTTTCATGCATAGGATTGGTAATTTCTCTTTTTCACTTATCTCTTCATCATGCGTGTCTTTCCTCTCTCACGAAGAACTTGTAAAAAATAGAGTAAAGTGCACTTTGTGTACTCGCACTTTGGTGAAGACACCACTTGCAATATTACAGTTCAAAAACAACCAACCGAAATACTACATTTCTATTTTCGTTACAGATGAATGCAATCTGTTAAATCTTATTAACGCCGTGAGGGTATTTCAGTAAACTCAATTCTCAACGGTCAGATTGGGTATATGCATATAAACATTTCACTATATATATCTTCTTCATCGGTCTAAACCTAATTTCCAAATTACATCCCACCCAAACAGAAATATGGCAGCTGCAGAAGACATTTTGGATCTCGCTTGTGATTGTGATCGAATGAGTGTGGTAAAAACTCGTTGGTTTGGTGTGAACGCGGGTCGGAGGTTTCGCGAATGTGGGCAGCAATCTTGTGCGTACTTTGTTTGGATTGATCCACCCCTTGGAGCTCGTGTCGTTGAGGCCATTAAGGAGTTACACGAAATGCATTTTCAAGCTCTTCGAAGGAATAGTTGCAGGAGGGACAGGTTGATTGAAAGGCATGAAGCTGAGACTCTTAATTTAAAGCGAAAAAAAGGTTTTATGGTGGTTGCTATGTTTATTGTCTTCTCTGTGATGATGAGTACTGGACTTGCTTCAGTTATGCCTGATAATCTGGTTGATGATTACGAGTCCGATGAAGATGCTTAAGATCTTAAGTTTTAGGTTTTTGTTGGCGTGTTTTGACTTTTAGCTATGTTCATGAAGTTGCTTAAGATTTTATGTTTATTGTCTTAATATATTCGAATTGTACTCTTATGACTATGTTATTCTCTGTAATGTATCTGATCTTTCATTTTCGAATTTGACTGCTACATTTGACAATGTATTGTAATAGAATTTTAACTTTAAAATAAAACAAAAGAGGTCAATTCATTGCAAATTGTAACATAAGGTTCCATACCAAGGTTGACCATAACAAAAGAAGGTTCATATAGACCATAACCATGAGTCATGACTACAAAGGTTCTATTACATCCATACCAAAAGAGCCAAACTAAGGTTCATACAGACCATAATAAAAAGTTAGCATCAAAACAAGCATTGTCTTCTCAAGATGGTTGATCAACAGTCACAATCATTAGGTTTTTTATAACTTCCAAACAGGTTTCTGCTTATGCCTGCTTTCCCTTTTCTTCCTTGCTAGCTCCAGATTCCTCAAACCTGTAACACTGGCCTTGTCTTTAGTTGTGAATCCAAGTGCTTGAACACCAAGAGGATTGTTTGTAACTTGTTGAGTGTTAGTATTGGTGAAGACACCACCTTGACTGCCTTCCCTAAGTGTAGTGGACCTTGTTGCCTTCCTTTCACCACCCTGACTGCCTTCTCCAAGTGTAGTGGACCTTGTTGCCCTCCTTTTACCACTTTGTCCACCTTGATTTGGAGTTTCTTGGCCTCCCTGACTGGCTTCTCCAAGTGTTCTGGAGTTTGAAGCCTCCTTTCCACCACCAACTTGAGTTGTCTTTTCCTTCTTGGTCCTAGTTTTCACTTGCTTCTCACAGCCATTAGCTTTTTCATGTGTCTGTGAACATAAGAAGTACATACTCTTCATATACTACTCCTGATGTGCACACATTATCATATTGAGATAATGAAAAAACAACATACCCTAGCAGGACAAGTCCTCATATTATGATAATATTCAGTGCAATAAGAGCACCTGACTTTGGTGTTCTGTCTCTTTAACCTTGTAGCCTCAGGGGTGGTTGCATCATTGGTTTTGTTCCTTGATTTCTTTGGCCTTCCTGTTTGTACCTTAAGTACATGTGGTAGTGGCTTAGGGTAGTCTGTTGCATCCCATTCTTCTTCACCACAAATGGGATCAAGAATGTGGTTGTATGTTGCAAGGAAACTATCCTTTGAGTAGCAAGCATGAATATACTCCTCATAATTTTTCTTAGACAATGCTATGCAAGCACAGGCATGGTAACATGGTATACCTAAGATCTCCCATTTCCTGCATGCACACCTTTTGGCCTCTAAGTCCACCACCATTTGGTAACCCCCATCACTCATAGTAACCAGGTACTTTGCACCTCCAGATCATACCACATGACAACCTTTAATCAACTCAACAGATCTGCAAACAAAATATTAGGCATTAAAAATTAGTATCACATAAACTTAAAACATGACACTGCAACATAGTTAGTTGAAGACACTTATTTATTCAGTCTTCTCATTACATTAGGGCAAATAGGGTTCAAGGCATAACTATTAAGCATCTTGTCCCTCCTTTTTTGTATCCTTTCATGACATCAATATGTAGGCTTTGTAGCATTGACAGAATAGGCAAGTCCCTATATTTTCCAATGGTGCTATTAAATACCTCACATTGGTTATTTACAAACTGGTCAGATTTAGGTGTCAATCTGAAGGCACTTCTACTCCATTGAGTTCTTGGTTTTTCAGATAACCAATCATAGCATGTCTTTGATAACTGCCAATACATGATTTTATGATGAATAAGCAAATAATTCAAGAAAGTATGACTAATGATTAATAACCAAATGATTAATGATATGGAATGATAATAGCTTACCTTTTGTAGCTCATCCATGTGCTTCTTAAATGTGTATTCAGTTGTAGCTCTAGCTGCTTTCCAGAGAATCATCCTGACACCAATGCCTTTGTGTTCTTTCCACATGTTTCTGTACAAGTGCATAACACAGAACCTATGTTCTGCATTAGGCACAATATTTTCCAAGGCATTAATCAAGCCTTTCTGCCTATTAGATATAAATGTCCAGCTGCTTTCATTCTCAATGTTCAAGTCTTCAACTACTTGCTTTAAAAACCAATTCCAGCTCTCACTGTTCTCAGCTTCCACCACTGCCCAAGCCAAGGGATACATCCCATCATTAGCATATGTTCCAATAGCTGCTAATAATTGGCCACCATAAGGGCCCTTTAAGTGGCACCCATCCAACCATATTAATGGCCTACAACCCTTTCTGAATTCCTTCTTAACTGCTCCAAAGCAAGTGTATAATATTTTGAATCTTTTCTGTCCAACCTCTTCTGTACCACCAGCATCTTCAGTCATCACCAAGATAGTGCTATCAGGCAATGCTTTCAATAAAGCATTAGCATAGTCCCAAACTCTTGAATACTGCTCCACATGCTTCCCATTAATTGTCCGCAATACCTTTCTTTTGGCCCTAGCAATTGCATAAATGCTCACATGACAACCCCAATCATTGACAACCTTTTTCAGAAAAGCTTGTAAAGGCCATGTGGAGTTCATCCTTATGTCATTTTCATAGTAATTTGCAATGCATTTAGAATTTATCTGTTTCTGATCAAAAGTTTGAGTGCATGTATGTTTGGGGTCATACACTCTAACTTGATAAGTGTCAGACCTCTGCATCTTGTTTGCATAAATATTCCACTTACAACCATTAGAGCACACAAACTTCACTCTTGAACCATAATTTCTTTTCTGCACTACATGCCTTCTTTCAACAATGGCTTGCTTCTTTACTGCCTCTCTAAACACCTTTGCACTTGCAAATAACTGCCCCAACTCAAACTTTGGATGCCCTATCTCACTCTTCTCATCAAAAACAGACCACTTGATCTCTTCTTCATCTGTGGAGTTAGCAGCCATCCTCTCTTCTTCACTGTTTGCATATTGTGTAGAGTCAGTTGAATATTCTCATTTCCTCATGTCCCCATGTCATCTGTAACCCTTGTTTTCCCCTTGTCAGTCATGTTTCCTTCTCCTTCTGCTTTTCCTTTTCCTTTTGCAGTTTTATTGTTTGTTTTCTCAACCTCTTTTGCTTCTTTCTTTTTTTCCCTCTCATTCTTATAGAAACAAACATCCTCATCTGTGCTGTCAACATTGGAGGAGTCACTGTGAAATGAATCATCAGTCAACTCATCTTGACACACCACAAAATCTTCATCCTCTGAGTCAGTATGATCACTAAACACCTCCTCATCATCTGCATGATCTTCAACTTCACCTTCATTCTCTGGATTCTCCTCTACATCTGCATTCTCTGCATTTTCCTCCTCATCTGCTTCATAGTCAAAAAGACCCTCATACACACATATTTCTCTAAAAAAATCTTCAGAATTGAGGTGGTCATTCTCCACAAATTCCAAGTTAGGATCTTGTGAAGGGTTGTACTCCTGTGACACTTTCCCATCAGGTGTGACTACTGCTAGGGGTTTGGAAGCAATGGAAATAACAAAAATAAACACCAACCTTGAAGGTAGCACAAGTTCACACATGTCTAAAACATCAACATCTAATTTTAATGTCCATACACCATTGACCCAATCTGTTTTTGGAAATTTATAACTAAATGAATGACACCCATCTTGACCACATTCTGTTAGCATAGACTTTAACTCAATTATACTCATCATGTCTACATTACACCCGTCTACATAAACAAAATCTCCACCAACATAATTCCTAGGATTTTCTGAGATGACCCCACCATAATACAGTTTAACTGTAAACAAATCTGCAGCTGAAAAGAATAACAAACAAAAATAGAAAGTGGGGAACAAATCACAAACATATACATAAAGGAGGACATAAACAATTCAATACACGTGAATGGGACCACTACCAGGCCAAAACCCTAATTTAAACTCGTCAAACACTAACAGTCAGTAAACCCTAAAATTTATTTGTAACTGGAGATATCGAAACCCTAACATACATATATGACAAACCCTAACATTACATCTCAAGAACCCTATTTTTATACAAATTACAGAGATTGGGGATACCCTAATTTACCCTAAAATTACTGGAGATATCGAACATTTACCTGTATTATTGGGGCATTCATTTGGCGAGTAAATGTCCCTTTCTTCCCTTGGACGAATTAAACAACTCATGTTTGCTAGATTTTGGATCACCCTTCCCTTCAGTTTGCTAGATTTTTTAACTAAAGTAAATGTCGCAAGAAAACGGAAAAAGAGAAGGTGAAAAGGTACTGGTAAAAGCCCGCGTAATTGGTTTATATGGAAAAGACGATGAGGCCCTCCACTTTTGGTCACGGCGTTAATAAGATTTAACGGATTGCATTTATCTGTAACGAAAATAGAAATGTAGTATTTCAGTTGGTTGTTTTTGAACTGTAATATTGCAAGTGGTGTCTTCACCAAAGTACGTGTACACAAAGTGCATTTTACTCTAAAAAATACTATTTACTGTCAAGAGTCAATTTAATGGATTTTTATTGTTAACGAGACAACATACTTTAGACACTTAATAATGTCACCCTCCATCATACTTTAGACAATTAATAATGTCACCCTCCATCATTCACACAACGGCTCAAACTACGTACCCATTTGAAAAGTCTTAAAATAAGTAATTTATATTTTAAAATGAATAATTGATTTATAAGTCACTACAAGAAAAATGGTTTTTTCCTACCAAGCAAATCAAACCAGAAAAATTTGGTAGGAATTGCTCTACCATTTCCTACCAACCCGTAAACTGGTAGGAATTGCTCTAAGTGGGGCCCAGATTTTGTACACGCAAGCACCAAAACCTACCAATATTGGTGGGAAACTCAAAACCTACCAATTTTGGTAGGTTTTGACCAAAATTTGATATAGAAATGGTCCCACCAACCTCGTCATCAGCCCTCACTTATTTTATTGATTAAATTTTTTTATGAAAAAAGAAATAATATCATCAATCTGAGACCATTTCCTACCAAGTTTGGTAGGAAAGTTTTTCCTACCAAGGTTGGTAGGTTTTGGTAGAATCTTAATGTGAAAATAACCCCACCAACCACATCAGCAGGCCACGAATTGTTAAGAATATATAACTGATAGGGATAAATAAATCCTGATTATGTAATTAAATATTACAGTAATTATACATGATTTGGGCTGCCAGGCCCAATAAGAAGATAAATGACATTGAGACCAAAAAGGTTAACACATTGATCAGACCTAGTGGGCCAGATCAGGCCTGATGGAATAAAGAAGGCCCAAAAACCCTGAATATTAATTAATTTCGTAATTAATTAATAAGGGAAAAATCAGCTACTGAGAAGAGTCCCAATAAGGACATAAATCCTTGCAGATTAGCCTCTAAGGGACCTAGAAGGATAAGGAATCAGTTTCCTACTATATAGGACTCCAAAGTCCATTCTAATTCAGAGACTTGCCCACCAAGTCTCCTAACCCAAGTCCAATTCAAGGACTCCCAACATCTATATAAGGGGTCACACCCCCACCAATCAGAACTACGTTTTTTGGCTTAATTCTCTAATTCACAGAGATACGTAGGCATCTCGTAAAGGCAGAGTTAAGCTACGAAACACGGGAGCAGCCTTTAAAGGCCTTGAGCTCCCGAACCTTAGCAATAAATACAACAAATAATAACCTTAGTTTTTTATCCATAACATTTGGCACCGTCTGTGGGAAAGCACAATAATAACCTGAAGGATTTTATCTATCACGGAAGCATGGTAAAACAATTTTCATGATATAAAATCCATATAATATGCATACAGATCGTGAATTAAATCGAGGGATAGTTTCTAACCTTTAAAAGCGATCCAAGAACCACGAGCGGAGGTCCCTAGCAGCTGCTCCTCAAGTGTGAAGCACTCCACTGGTATCCACCAAGAAATCGATATAATGGAGGAGGAGGTGGAGAGAATTAGGGTTTTATAAATTTTTTAGGTTAAGGCAAAATAAGGGTTTATAATAGTATATTTATAGGCAAAATTTTCAGCTGAAAATTTTTCCATAAAATATTATTATTATTAACCCTTTATTTTTATTAACCTATTAACTAATAATTAAAACACCTTTTAATTATTAATCCTTTTTCTAAACACTTTAGAAATAATTCTCTCACTTGATTTAATTTCCAAAATTAAATTCTTAATTAATAATATTAAGAACTTTTCTTAATTAATTTATAATTAATTAAATCCCATATAACCAATTATTAAATCTGCTAATTAATTATTTATTTCACAAATAAATAATTACCAGCCATTATTAATTAATTCCTCCACCATTAAATCATTCTCTTTTATGGTGTGACCCTGTAGGTTCAATATTAAGTTGGTAGTAGAAATAAACAATAATAAAACTATTTTATCATCATTTATATAAATTCTCTAATTCATTAAATATGATTAATTAATCATATTTATTCTACATCGTGAGGGATACTTCTCAGCATATCACGACTATCCGGATAATACGAATTCACTGCTTAAAATACCAAGAACCCATTTAGTGAATAGTTACCGTACAATTAATTCCTTCTACCCTGCAATGTCATGATTAAATATAAGGCATGGAACTCGTGTCGAGCCTATTTTATTTAATCATTTGCTTTCCCATTCACTATGCTTAGTTCTATTTAATGTCAATTAGAAACTCCTTTCTAATTTCATTCATTCTGGCCAGAGATTCCTGAACTAGCATAAGTGGATCAGCATTGAACATTCTCTTCCTTCACTGGAAGGGGTAGATCCTTTATTGATCATACACTATCTTCGTCTACAAATTCCTATACCCAGTAGAGCCCTTATAATTGTCCCTGGAGACTAAGAACTAAACCAAAACATAGTTCAATGTACACAAGATGACTATGATGACCTCAAGTCTAAGGATACTTGTACAACTATCACTATGTGAACAACTACTGACACGTGAGTGAACTCCATCAGTTATTCAGCTGTGTGAGTCATGTTCAGTGAACTTATTCTATAATAAGCACCTACATACTAGCTATAGTGTCACCACACAAATGTCTATGAGAACAGGCAGCCTTCATAATGAAGCAAGCATAGTATGTACCGATCTTTGCGGATTATTAATTACCAGTTAGTAATCCTACGACCGGGAACTATTTAATTTTAGAGTTATCATCTTTTAGGTCTCATTATTATGATCTCATCACAATCCATTAAAAAGCTTTACTCTAAACTGTGGTATATCTTATTTAAACACTTAAAATAGATAGAGCCCGCAATAAAAAACAAAATAAGTCTTTTATTAATATCAATGAAATCAAAACAGATTACATAAAAGTTATTCCTAAATCCTCATACATGATTGGACTTAGGACACATCTCTTTCATAACCATGGCGAAAACACGGAGAACAGTTAGAGCCATTGGAGGAGGAACACCAACGGGGACAACCCAAGTGATTTCTTCAACTGTGGAGGTACCTCCTCACTCAACCTATGCAACCACGCAAGGAGAAGCCCAGATAGGGGCAACTGAACCTCGGCCACAAGGGATGGTTCCCTCGGTTACTCAAGGTACGAATCCTCAAGTTCAACAAGTACATGCACCTGTGAATTCTCGACCCATCGGGTATGAATATTCAACTGTTGTTACTACTAAACCCCCCTTATGGGATGCCCCTTTACCCCGAGGTTGGAGGAAGTGGACATGCTGGACATAGTGAAGCACGAGGGCATTCGCCCCCATACATACGAGGTTTGGCTCCTATCCCTGAGGATCAGGAATTTTCTGGTCCTTACACTGAGAGAGACTCCGAATCTTCGGATGATGAAGTAGCCCCGAGAAGGAGACGTGCTGGCAAAGAGCCGATGGCTGATGGTAGCCAACGCCCTCAAAGCACCCAATGGACGAATCCCCAAGAAGTGCATGAAAGAATCAGGGCTCACGAGGCTGAGATTCAAAGGCTGAGGCGCGACTTGGAGGCGCACCAAACCACCAGACCCCCAGTTCCTCCTAGGGGGAGAAATCCTCCTCCCATCATAGACCTGGATGATCCAGTGCAGAAAAGGGCTGTTGTCCCAAGGGCTGATCCAAGCAATCTTCTTCCCCTTGGAGATCCTGATGATCCTACTTCACCCTTCAATGAAGATATAATGAATGCCCATATCTCAAGGAAGTTCAAGATGCCAACTATAAAAGCTTATGACGGCACGGGAGATCACGCTAATCATGTTAGAACATTCTCTAATGCACTGTTGTTGCAGCCCGTGAATGATGCTATTAAGTGTCGGGCCTTTCCTCAAACCCTGTCGGGTATGGCTCAAAGGTGGTATAGTCTTCTGCCCCCGAACTCTATTGGGTCGTTCAGAGAATTAAGTCAGGCTTTTATTAAGCAATTCATCAGCGGGAGAGTACATGAGAAAAGTTCAGCATCTCTTATGAGCATTGTGCAGGGAATAAAGGAATCCTTGAGAGACTACCTGAATCGTTTCACAAAGGAGGCTTTAAAAGTCCCAGACCTTGATGATAAGGTAGCCATAATAGCGCTGCAATAAGGAACTAGGGATGAGTTTTTCAAGATGTCTTTAGCCAAACCCCCCCCCCCTGAAAGCATGTTGCAGCTCTAGGATAGGGCAGGGAAGTACATCAAGGTGGAAGAAAGCATGAGGAAGACCGTAGTGAGTAATGAGCTCACTGGAGGCAAGAAGCGGAAAACTGATCTGGAGTATATCGCTAAGGACAAGTATCCTAGAACCGAGCAAAACCCTGATTCAACCCCCAAGAAGGGAGGACCTGGGCAAAAGTTCAGTGAATACGCTAAGCTGAATGCTCCTAGAAGCCAGATCTTGATGGAAATTGAGAAAGATCGAGATATTCGTTGGCCTAAGCCCTTGAAGGCTGATCCTGCCAAGCTAGATAAGGCAAGTATTGCAAATTTCACAAAGATATCGGTCATGACACCGATGAGTGTAGACAACTAAAAGATGAAATTGAGTTCCTCATTCGAAAAGGAAGATTGAATAAATACACTGGAGATGGAGGGGAAAGGAATAAAATGGAAGAAAGAACTTTGAAGATCGTATGAGGGACCAAGATGATCAGGGGCGGAATCCCCAGCCTAGGGGACCTGTGATAAATACAATCTTCGGAGGACCACGACCTCGAGGGCCTATGATAAACACAATCTTTGGAGGACCAACTGCTGCTGGGTTATCCAAGAACTCCAGGAAAGCGTATGCCCGAGAAGTTATGCATATTGTTGGGGAAGCCCCGAAGAGGGCCAGGACAGGAGTAATAATATCTTTTGATGATTCTAATCTGGAGGGTGTGAAATTTCCCCATGACGACCCATTGGTTATAACCCCGATAATAGGGAACAGCCCAGTGAGAAGGGTCCTTGTGGATAATGGTGCTTCAGTGGATATCTTGCTCCATGACACCTTTTTGAGAATGGGATATAATGACTCCCAATTGACCCCAACCGACATGCCAATATATGGGTTTGCGGGAGTGGAGTGCCCCGTAGAGGGGATAATCAAGTTGCCAACAACCATAGGGCAGGAACCAAGGCAAGCAACTCAGATGTTGGACTTTATGGTGGTGAAGGCTAGTTCGACTTACAACGCTATTATGGGAAGAACAGGGATACACGCCTTCAAAGCAGTCCCTTCTTCCTACCATTCAGTTATGAAGTTTCCAACCCGGGATGGGATCGGAGAAGAGAGAGGAGACCAAAAAATGGCTAGAAGCTGTTATGTTGCCTCTTTGAGGGCAGATGGAGTTGAGGGGCAGGTTCTTCCTATTGAAGATCTGGATATCCGAGAGAATGATGAGAAAAGAGGAAAGCCAGCAGAAGACTTGGTTTCAATTCCTTTAGACCCCGAAGATCCTAAGAAGGTGACTTTTATTGGAGCAACGCTCGAGGAGCCCCTTAGAGGGAAGTTGGTGAAATTTTTGCAAGAAAATAGTGACGTATTTGCATGGTCAGCAGTTGATATGCCAGGCATAGACCCGGAACTAATTACTCACAAGCTGAATGTGGACCCAAATCGGAAGACAGTGAAATAAAAGAAAAGAAGTTTTGCTCCAGAAAGGCAAGAAGATATAAAACAGGAAGTGGAGAAGCTCTTGGAGGCTGGTTTTGTTGAAGAGATTCAATTTCCAGAGTGGTTAGCAAACCCTATAATGGTGAAGAAGGCCAATGGAAAATAGAGGATGTGTGTGGACTTTACTGATCTAAATGATGCCTGTCCTAAGGACTGTTTCCCGTTACCAAGGATCGATACTTTGATAGATGCCACTGTTGGGCATGAAATGCTGAGCTTCATGGATGGATTCAGTGGATATAATCAGATCAAGATGCACAAGGATGACATTCCAAAGGTATCATTCATCACTGACTTTGGTGTTTATTGTTATCTAGTTATGGCATTTGGCCTTAAAAATCCAGGAGCCACCTATCAAAGGTTGGTAAATAAAAATTTTAAGAATCTTATTGGCAAGACTATGGAAGTTTATTTCGATGACATGTTAGTCAAGAGTCTAATAAAGACTGACCATATAACCCATTTGAGGGAAGCTTTTGAGGTCCTGAGGTACCACAAGATGATGTTAAATCCTACAAAGTGTGCTTTCGGAGTAGGGTCTGGAAAATTTTTGGGATTGATGGTCTCCAAGAGAGGGATCGAGGCTAATCCCGATAAAATAAAGGCAATCCTGGACATGGAACCACCAAAAACTGTCAAGGATGTTCAAAAGCTCACAGGCTGGGTTGCTGCACTGGGACGATTCATCTCCAAGTCAGGAGACAAGTGCCTATCATTCTTCAAGTCACTAAAAAACATTAAGGACTTTGTATGGAGTGAGGAAAACCAGAAGGCTTTCGAAGAATTAAAAAAAAATATGGCCCAGGCCCCGTTGTTGGCCAAGCCAGCTTTGAATGAAGTTTTATTCTTGTACTTAGCTGTTTCCGAGAGTGCCTTGAGCGCTGTATTGGTTAAAGAGGAACTAAAAATCCAGAAACTCGTATACTATGTCAGCAAAATTCTGCATGGTGCTGAGTTGAATTATTCAACTATTGAGAAATTTGCTCTAGCCTTGGTGATGGCTTCAAGAAAGTTACGTCCTTACTTTCAGGCTCATCAAATTGAGGTGCTAACAAATCAGCCCCAGAGAAATATCATTCATAGTCCCAAGGCTAGTGGGAGGTTGATCAAGTGGGCGATAGAGCTGGGAGAGTTCGACATTAAGTACAAGCCACGGAAGGCAATAAAAGCCCAGGCATTAGCTGACTTCGTGGTGGAATGTACCATACCCAACCAAGAAGTCGGGGGCAGGAAGATATCATACCTCAAGACAAGGAAGTTGATAAGGTGGACAAAGAGAAGGTTGATAAGGAGAAAGAATATTGGGTTCTCTAATTTTGATGGAGCATCAAAAACAAATTCAAGTGGACCAGGTTTGGTTTAACAAAGCCCTGATGGGTTCTTAAATGAGTATGCCATGAAGTTAGACTTCCCAACCACAAATAATGAGGCAGAATATGAAGCTCTGATAGTTGGTCTTGGCTTAGCAGGGACACTTAGAGTCAAGAACTTAAAAGTCTGTGGAGACTCGAAGTTGGTCATATCCCAGGTGAAGGGAGAGTTTGAGGCAATGGATGAAACGATGGCTAAGTATGTCCGCCTGGTAATGGCCGTGATGACCCAATTTGATGAATGCCATGTTGAGCACATTTCAAGGGAGGAAAATGCCAAGGCGGATGCGTTGTCTAAATTTGCTTCATCTGAGATGGAAGAAAGTTCTGGAAGTGTATACCATCGCGTTTTGAAAATACGGAGCATTGATGTTAAGCCCGTGACTCCTACAGGCCTGGGGACTTCATGTATTGATCCCATTAAGGCTCACATTCAAACCGGTTGGTTACCAAATGACGCTACTGAGGCACGAAAATTGGCTGTTCGAGCACTAAGATACTCTTTGATAGATGGAATTCTGTATAAAAGGTCTTTCGTGGTTCCCTACTTAAGATGTCTTAGGCCCGATGAGGCTCGCTTGGCTCTTGAAGAAGTACATGAAGGCATATGTGGGCAACACTTGGGGGGCAGGGCCTTGGCTCATAAGATAACCCATTTAGGCTTCTATTGGCCAAAAATGATGGCTGATGCCAAAGAATATGTGAAAAAATGTGACCGCTGTCAGAAGCACGCACCAGTTGTTAGACAACCCCCCGAGATGCTGACCTCTATTAACTCGCCCATCCCCATTGCTATGTTGGGAATGGATATACTAGGGCCCTTCCCCATGGCCACGGCACAAAGGAAGTTTCTGATTGTAGCCATTGATTATTTCACCAAGTGGATTGAAGCCAAACCCTTGGCCAAGATCACAACTAAGCAGGTTGCACAATTCCTGTGGGAAAGTATTATGTGCCGGTATGGAATTCCCCGCATCCTAGTCACTGACAATGGAACACAGTTCAACAACGAGGAATTCAAGAAATATTGTGAGGAAAATGAAATTGAGTTGCGATTCACATCCGTGGCTCACCCGCAAGCCAATGGGCAAGCGGAAGTGGCAAATCGAATAATCCTGGATGGACTAAAGAAGAGGATCGAGAAGTCAAGGAATAATTGGGTGGATGAAATACTCCCCATACTTTGGGCCTATAGGACTACCTGTAGAGTCACGACTGGAGCAACTCCCTTCATGTTAGCATATGGTGCAGAAGCAGTTGTTCCTGTAGAGATCTCACATTCCTCCCCCAGGATTCAAGCTTTCAATATTGAGGAAAATGAAGAAGGGCAAAGGTTAGCCCCGGATCTAATTGACGAAGTACGAGATGAGGCACATGCGAAGATAGTGGAATATCAGAAAAAAGCTTCGTTCTACTACAACCTAAGGGTTAAAGAAAGGTTTTTCAAATAAGGTGACTTAGTCTTGAGGAAAGTGGAAGCTTCTGGTGTAGGACAGAAAGGGAAACTTGCCCCAAATTGGGAAGGGCCGTACAAAGTCAAGAGCGTTCAGGGTAGAGAAACCTACAAGCTGGAGACTATGGATGGTTTTGAAGTCCCGAGAACTTGACATGCCCAAAACCTGAATGTTTACTATGTGTAGAACAGTTTAAGTACGATTCTCACTTGTCAGTATGACAAGTAGGTTTAAAAGCACCTTAAAGCTTTGCTTGCTTAGGATTTTTCTATATAGAAGCTATGTTCAGATTTTATCAGGGTTGAACCTATTTCATGTAAGGTATCAAGAATACTAAGTTATAATATAAAGCCTTCGACTTAATCTCCGCTTATTAGATTGATGCATTGTGAAGGATAAAACCGAGTTATACAATTGAGTTTGAAAAATCGAAAGAAAAATACGACGATACTTGGGCAAAATACTACTGAAAACAATAAAAGTCAATTACAAAGTTCTATATTAAGAAAGAAGAAATACATAAAAACTTAGGCCTTGGAAGGCTGGGATTCTTCGGAACCACTATCCGAAGTCTCCTCGGATGTTTCTTCAGTCGGTCCCTCGGAAGTCCCCTGGAAGTCTCCGCAAAGGTTTCCTCGGAACTATCTTCGAACGCTTTGGATGCTGCAGGAGACGCTGGTTTAGGGGACGCTGTCTTTGGAGGCTCTTCTACCCTGGCCTTCTTTACAACGGGCTCAGGCTCCTCCTCAGAAGAAGATTCCTCCTCTTTAGAGCTGGACTCAACCTCCTTCCTCTTTTGGCCTTAGCCTTGACTCCCCGATGGGCCGTCCTTGATTAAATTAGCAAGCTTATCTGTAACGCCCCCAAGTGCTGGAACTCGCACTGGGCAAGGGAAGGAGGACTGTTCGAGGACTTCTGGAAATTCGTTCTGAATGGCCTCCACAGCAGCATCCCAGCCTTCCTTATAGCCGACTAGATGAAGGAGGGCATCGTGCTCCACCATTAGATCCTTGAACTCCTGAGTGTCCATCCAGCCGTCGAAGGCTTTATCTTTTTGAGCCTTGAGGATAACATTTTCGGCCCGGGCCATTTCCAAGTCGGAAGTAGATGAGGCAAGTTGGGCTTCAAGGGCCTCTATTCTTTGGTTGGCCTCCTCCAGCTTCTTATTCGCATCCTCGAGGCCAACCTTCCAAGCCTTGGCTTGATGAATCGCCCCTTGAAAATGGGCGTTCGCCTACAAGATACACAGCAAAGGTAAGAAATGAAAAAAAAATCAAAAAGGAAAAAAATTACGAATGGCAAAGGAAAAAGACGTACCGTCGCCAAAGCCTGAGCTCCAAAAAGCTCGTTAGCCTCTAAGTCCTGTTGAAGGACAAAGTCTTGATAGTCAATCGGGGAAATGGAATGCATAGACCATTCCTTGGCAAGCGATGTACTGCCAACAATCGAATCCTTGCCCCGGATTCCCTAAGCCGGTTGGAAGTAAGCCCCTGGTTTTTGCTTGGTACGTAAAACTTGGCCGGGGCCTTTTTCGCCCGGTTCCTTTTCCTGGAGTAGGAACTCTGGAAAACGATCCCCAAGGCACGGGTCCTTAAAGACTTTTCCAGAACGCTTCATCCTAGTCATTTCTAGGTCTTTAGGCTTTGTAGTCTCCTTAATTTTCTCAGCCACTGCAACAAATAAGATAAGTTGAGAAGTTAGCAAAATGGAAGATAGAAGGAACGAAAACAACTAGATAAGGAAGGACACGTACTCTTCTTAGGGACGGGAGAAAGGCCGCGTTCTACAAGAACGGTCTCCCTGATAAGATCCCAAGAATGGGAAGTCCTATTATCCTGCGTAAGGAGGTTGAAAGCTCTTGTCTCCTCCTCAGACAAAATTATATCGTTTGGGCTCCCATCTACGGCTAGCCCAAAAGATGAGCGAAATAGGGTGCCCCAATCGCCACCCTCCCAAATGACGAACAGAAAATCTTTCTTCCACCCCAAGTTGTTGTCAGGGATGGACTTCCCGTTCACTATGTGGGGAACGGTTGGGCGCTGGTTTAAAGAAACCCACCTCAAATTCTTGTCAGGACTGTTCTTGAACTGGAAAATCTTTCTAAAAACAGCAACAGAGGTGGAGACATTGTGCCTGGCGCATTGCGACAGATAGCACAAAATCAACCTCCAAGAGTTAGGAGGGAGTTGGCAAGGGCTGATGCCCACATCAGCTAGCAAAACAGGGATGAATGGGTGAAAGGGGAGTCTAATACCTGCCCTTAAAGTATCCCTGTAGACGCATAGTGTGTCTTTCCTCCACTAACAGGCCCTGTCGGTCGGACCTGCAAGAACTAGCTTGAAAGGATCCTTGATTCTGAAACAACCGCTCAACTTGTCCAGCTCATTTGGATCCCGCAAGGCGCTGATATGGTCGTGCGCGTCTAGATGAGCATCTGACGGGTACTCGTCCCCTCGGGTGTTGATTATATCAATCAAGGAAGTATACCTTGACCGAATGGGGAATTCATTGGACTTTCTGGCCACATTCATCTTGGCCAAACGGGTCATTTTCTTATCAGCCATCTGAAAAATAAAAAAAAAAGAAAAAAAAGGGCACATAAGGAGACAATTTTAAAACGCAAACTATGCAAAAACAAGCACAAAAAGTAAAGGGAGAAGTCTTACGTGAAGTAATGCTCCTAAAAAAGGCTTTGGGGCTTAAGATACTCCGACTTACTGTTATTGCTCTGAGATTCTTAACAGAAGAAGAAAGAAGAAGAATTTAGAAATGAGAAAGTGAGGAGCAGTAGACTCTACTCACTCCTTTATATAGGAGAAAAAGTGAAGTTGAAGGGACAAAAAGCCCAGTAAGGATAAAGGCCCAAAGGAAAAAGCCGAGAAATGGAACATTCCAGAATATTCCAAGGAATTCCAAAGAAATTTCCGAGAATTCTATAGAATTCTAAAGAAGGTTTTTAATATATTAAGCCCGGATTAATAAGAGGCCCAATAGAAGGCCCAAATCCAATTAAGATTTGGAAAATAGAAGGCCCAAATCCAATTAGGATATGGAAAAATAAGAGGCCCAATAGAAGGCCCAAATCCAATTAAGATTTGGAAAATAGAAGGCCCAAATCCAATTAGGATATGGAAAAATAGAAGGCCCAAATCCAATTAAGATTTGGAAAATAGAAGGCCCAAATCCAATTAGGATTTGGAAAAATAGAAGGCCCAAATCAAAGCCCTTAAAAAAGATAAGGCCCAAATAAGGCCCAATCCGAAATTGGATGAGAATGAAGCCCAAAAAGACCAGGATTGAGGTCGAATTCTAGGTCGTGAATTCTGCTCGAATTCTTTCGAACAGACACCCAAAAATTACGGGTATAATAGACCAGGATTGAGGTCAAATTCTAGGTCATGAATTCTGCTCGAATTCTTTCGAACAGACACCCAAAAATTACGGGTATAATACACCAGGATTGAGGTCGAATTTCAAGTCATGAATTCTGCTCGAATTCTTTCGAACAGACACCCGAAAATTACGCGTATGATAGACCAGGATTGAGGTTGAAAGTCAGACCAGGATTGAGGTCGAATTCCTGAATCAAGCACAATATTTTTCAAGAATGGGTGCAGAAACCTAGACTCAAATCCAGGTCGAAGAATCGACTAGGATCCTGGTCGAAACCCAGGTCGTGAATCCTAGTCGAAATCTAACGACCAGGAAGCAAATAAGCATAGGAGTCTCGACTAAGATCCAGGTCGAAGGTTCGACTAGGATCCTGGTCGAAATCTAGGTCGTGGATCCTAGTCGAAACTAAACGACCAGGAAGCAAAGAAAGACACTAGTTTTCGACCAAAATCCAGGTCGAAGGTTCGACTAGGATCCTGGTCGAAAGCAAGGTCGTGGATCCTAGTCGAAGTCCTTCGAACAGGATTGGAAAGATGGCCCAAAATTCGACTAGGATCCAGGTCGAAATTTCGACTAGGATCCTAGTCAAAAAAGGGCTAAAAATTTAAATATTTGTGAAAGATTGCAGAAAATGTGAAAAAATCTCGGAAAAAGGGGAAATTTCCTGAAAAATACCAGAAAATTCCTAAAAATAGGGAGAAGGTAAGAAAATAAAAGGGGAAGTTTTTAAACGAACCTGAAGCCAAGTACAAGGCAAATCGTTGTAAGCGTATAGGTCGCTCCACACTTTACGCAAAACGATACCCCGGAAGGGAATGAACGAACTTAACCTTTGCGAAATCTTATACGGTTTCCCAAAAGTTGGGGGGCAAATGATAGATATAAATAAATCCTAATTATGTAATTAAATATTACAGTAATTATACATGATTTGGGCTGCCAGGCCCAATAAGAAGATGTATGACATTCAGACCAAAAAGGTTAACACATTGATCAGGCCTGGTGGAGCAGATCAGGCCTGATGGAACAAAGAAGGCCCAAAAACTCTGAATATTAATTAATTTCATAATTAATTAATAAGGGAAAAATCAGCTACAGAGAAGAGTCCCAATAAGGACATAAATCCTTGCAGATTAGCCTCTAAGGGACCTAGAAGGATAAGGAATCAGTTTCCTACTATATAGGAGTCCAAAGTACATTCTAATTCAGAGACTTGCCCACCAAGTCTCCTAACCCAAGTCCAATTCAAGGACTCCCAACATCTATATAAGGGGTCTCACCCCCACCAATCAGAACTACGTTTTTTGGCTTGATTCTCTAATTCACAGAGATACGTATGCATCTCGTAAAGGCAGAGTTAAGCTACGAAACATGAGAGCAGCCATTAAAGGCCTTGAGCTCCCGAACCTTAGCAATAAATACAGCAAATAATAACCTTAGTTTTTTATCCATAACAATAATATTTTTCTCAAGTATAAATAAATATCAATAATTCAGGCCGTTTCCTACCAATATTGGTAGGAAATGGGAGAAAACTAAGAAAAATGTGTTTTTTTCCACTTTTCGCTCATTATTTGTCACATTTCCGTTGATCATACGTTAAAAACATAAATATATATTCATTTTAATAGTGAAACTCAAAAAGTTAGTTGATTACACTTATAGTCCCGTGCTTCCATTTGTTTTTTGGATAATTATAATTAATATGAAAAAAATATTAAATATGAAAATGATTCGATAAATTAAAACTTTTCAAGTGAAATGTCATTTTATAGTGAAATAAAATTAGGAAAAAAATTGGGTAAGAAAATAATTATGAATAAGAAAATCGTTTAGAAAACAAAACGTCGAGATTGTTCGAAGATTGATTTAGATTTTCAACTCAAAGTTTCGGGGATGGATTAGACATTTGGATTTTTTTAATAATCCAACCTTACGGATGATTATATATATGAGTTTTAAACATGTAATTGAAATATAGAATTTTTAAAAATTAAGCTATTATGTTTTTATAATAAACATATAGAAAAAACTGTAAAAAAAATATATTTTTTGTACTTTTCACCTATTGTTTGTCACATTTCCGTTTATCAAACTCTAAAAACATGAACATCTATTCATTTTAATACTGAAACTCTAAAAGTTAGTTAATTACACTTACAGTTTTGTATTTCCATTTATTTTTTGGATAATTATAATTATTACGAAAAAATATTAAATATGAAAATGATTCGATAAATTAAAACTTTTCAAGTAAAATGTCATTTTATAGTGAAATAAAATAAGGGGAAAAAATTGGGTAAGAAAATAATTATGACTAAGAAAATCATTTAGAAAACGAAACGTCGAGATTGTTTAAAGATCGAGTTAGGTTTTCAACTCAAAGTTTCGGGGATGGGTTATTTGGATTTTTTTTAATAATCCAACCTTACGGATGATTAGATATATATGATTTTTATACACGTAATTGAAATATAGAATTTTAAAAAATTAAGCTATTATGTTTTTATAATAGATCTATAGAAAAAACTGCAAGAAAATTATTTTTTTTTAATTTTCGCCCATTGTTTGTCACATTTCCGTTTATCAAACTCTAAAAACATAAATATATATTCATTTTAATAGTGAAACTCTAAAAGTTAGTTGATTACACTTACAGTCCCGTGTTTCCATTTGTTTTTTGATAATTATAATTATTACAAAAAAAATATTAAATATGAAAATGATTTGATAAATTAAAACTTTTCAAGTGAAATGTCATTTTATAGTGAAATAAAACTAGGAAAAAAATTGGGTAAGAAAACCATTATGACTAAAAAAATCGTTTAGAATATAGAACGTCGAGATTGTTCGAAGATTGAGTTAGATTTTCAACTCAAAGTTTCGGGGATGGGTTAGACATTTGGATTTTTTTAATAATACAACCTTACGGATGATTATATATATGAGTTTTATACATGTAATTGAAATATAGAATATTTAAAAATTAAGCTATTATGTTTTTATAATATATCTACAGAATAAACTGCAAGAAAAATATATTTTTTCTACTTTTCGCCTATTTTTTGTCACATTTCCATTGATCAAACTCTAAAAACATAAACATCTATTCATTTTAATATTGAAACTCTAAAAGTTAGTTGATTACAATTTTAGTTTTGTGTTTCCATTTATTTTTTGGATAATTATAATTATTATGAAAAAAATATTAAATATGAAAATGATTCGATAAATTGAAATTTTTCAAGTGAAATGTCATTTTATAGTGAAATAAAACTAGGGACAAAATTGGATAAGAAAACAATTATGACTAAGAAAATCGTTTAGAAAACTGAACGTCGAGATTGTTCGATGATTGAGTTAGGTTTTCAACTTAAAGTTTCGGGGAAGGGTTAGACATTTAGATTTTTTTAATAATCCAACCTTACGGATGATTGGATATGAGTTTTATACATGTAATTGAAATATAGAATTTTTAAAAATTAAGCCATTATGTTTTTATAATAGATCTATAGGAAATAATGCAAGAAAAATATATTTTTTGTACTTTTCGCCCATTGTTTGTCACATTTTCGTTTATCAAACTCTATAAACATAAACATCAATTAATTTTAATAGTGGAACTCTAAAAGTTAGTTGATTACAATTATAGTCCCGTGTTTCCATTTGTTTTCTGGATAATTATAATTATTATGAAAAAAATATTAAATGTGAAAATGATTCGATAAATTAAAACTTTTCAAGTGAAATGTCAATTTATAGTGAAATAAAACTAGGAAAAAAAATTGGGTAAGAAAATAATTATGACTAAGAAAATCGTTTAGAAAACAGAACGTCGAGATTGTTCGAAGATTGAGTTAGGTTTTCAACTCAAAGTGTCGGGGATGTTTAGGATTACACACTTGGATTTTTTTATTTTTATTTTTTAATAATCCAAACTTAGGATGATTAGATACATGAATTTTATACATGTAGTCGAAATATTGAATTTTTAAAAATTAAGTTATTACTCCCTCCGTCCCTTTCAATTGTTTACATTTTTTAGAGAGTGTCCGACACGCATTTTAAGGTGCATATAAAGTATAGTTCTGTAATTTTTTTTTATAATTTTGTTTTTCTGAATAAAAATTAAAACATTCGACTTTTATTCAAAAAAAGAAAATTATAAAAATAAGTTACATAACTATACTTTTTATGCACATTAAAATGCGTGTCAGACACTTCTTCAGAAATGTAAACAATTGGAAGGGACTGAGGGAGTATATTTTAATAATAGATCCATAAACAAACTTTTAATTCCTACCGGAATTGGTAGGTTTTCCCAAAAAAAGTTATTTGTCCTTTTCCTAGTTGGGTATTTCCTACCAAGTTGGGTATGAAATAGACCTAAAATTGGTAGGAAAAGGCATCACCTGAAAATGGTAATTTAAATTGTTATTTTAAAGAATTTCGTATAATATTTGATTTTTAATAAATATTATCCAATTTTTTAACTAAGATATATTTGTTTATTTCACTATATATTTTAGGGATATGATAAAATTTTAGAAAAAAAAAATAAATATATTTGGTTTACTAGTATTTAGTCCTATATTGATATTTAATTTTTTTTAAATATTTAATTAACTTTTTAATAATTGCACTCACACTAAAAATTAAAAAAAAATCGTTAAACCCCATTACCTACCTATATTGGTTGTAGTTTCACGAAAATTTTAAATATGAAAGTAAATTCAAAAATTTTAAAATTGGAGCGAAATCCAAATATTCAAAAATAAAGTCCAACTCAAAACCTACCAATATTGGTAGGAAATGAACTTTAGTTTCACAAAAATTCAAATATGGAGCCAAAACTAAAAGTTTTAAATATGGAGCCAAAACCAAAAATTCAAAATTTTTGTCAAATTCAAAACCTACCAGTATTGGTAGGAAATGAACCTTAATTTCACAAAAAATTCAAATGTGGAGCCAAAATCAAAAATGAAAATTTCAAATACGGAGCCAAAATTAAACTCAAAAATTTGAAAATTCCGCCTAAACTCATAACCTACCAATATTGGTAGGAAATAGGTGACTTGAACCTATAAACCACTATCTTCCTCTTTTCACTTTCAATTTTATCTACTCCACCATAATTTCATTTCATAATTTCTCCATCCTCTTCTTATCTTTTGGTAAATATCTTCATCTTATTCATTTAAACCATTTCATATATATGTATGCATTTCAATATTTTTAACATATTTTTTATCTTGATTCGTTTATATAATTACTTCTTTATTTGTACTACATGTATTAATTGTTCATGTACGTTAATGACTACTAACATTTATAATCTCTTCTTATATAGATTTGATTCACTCGAGACCAAGGAAAAGAAACAAACAAAGATGAAAATGGAAAACTCACAAAAAATGTAGACAAATTATTCAACAACGATAATGAAGAAATTACAAAGAATGAAGGTAAATAATTCAACAATAATGAGAACTTGAAGATGATTAGTCTTAACTTTTGAAACATCTATTAATTATTGTAATGAATTATTATTTCTAATATGCAATTATCACGAATATGTAATTTTTTTAGATGTTATAATGGTGATATGTCCGGATTGTGTTTTATGATGAATTTTTCAATTTTGGTTATTGTTGTATGCTTATGATTTAGATATTAATTTATGTACAACTTGTTATACATTGTTATCAATGAAATAATTTTTTTTATAAAAAAACTGTCCAACATTTCCCACCACATTCAAGCCATTTCCTACCACATTCAAGGTATTTCCTACCACATTCAAGCTAAACAGTGGTAGGAAATGGTTGGTAGAAAATACTGATATTCATGTCTTCTGACATAAAACCTACCATTCATCAATCAAAACCTACCAGTTATGGTAGGGAATACTCACTCAAAACCTACCAATTTTGGTAGGAAAAAGGTCTTTTATGTGTCAATTGCCACGTGGCAGGACACGTGGATGGGTCCACATGCCAACTCATCAATCTGACCCCAATTTATATGACGTGGCAACTGACATGGCAGGTGACGTGGGTGGGCGGCCACATGAGCGGCCACTTGGAAAGTGGGACCATTTGAGATACAAGCACCAATTCCTACCATAAAGCAATTCTGACTGGAGCAAATCTCACCAAGCCTTTTGGTAGGAATTGCCCCCTTTTCCTACCAGAAATAGCCCATTTCCTACCAAAACGCTGGTAGGAAATGGCCGTTTTTCTTGTAGTGAGTGATAAGTAGATGAATACTTGTAAGTTATATAAGTGTTTGGATATTTTTACTCAAAAGTCAGAATTATTTTACTTAAATGAATTAAAATAAATAATTTTTAAATATATTTATCTTAATTTATGAATTTTAAATTTGAATAACATTTACAAACAAATATTTTAAAATTGAAGTAATAAAAAATGATAAATTAGAAAAAGTACATCGATGTTAACATTTAACTTATCAACATATAAATTATAAATTTGATTTATAAAATGGATCGAAAAATATTCGTCAATAAATACTTATGAATTTATAAGTTAATAAGTCACTTAAACGGAGGACGCCAAACAAGCCCAACACAAGGAATAGTCATACTGAAAAAAATGCATATAAATAGTTGGTATTTAGAATAAACATACCAAGTACTTCATAGAAACTGCTTTTAGCCCCCCACTTAAAAAATTGAAAAAATATTAGATTTAAAATTTTCTTCAATTTTTGCCCATACATCTATAATTTTATGCACTGCTGTTATCCATGATCATGTTTTATCTTTAAACCACGTACCTCTTTTTCAGTACGTTAAAAGAGTCAAAATGGTAGTAGTTGTTGATACGGAATGACAATTTGAAAAAATAAGTACCGTCCTTTATAAAAATATATGGAAATGGAGTAATAATTAGAAAATTGAAGCATGTGAACTGTGAAGTACGCACAAAGGCCACAAGAACTTAGTATTAGAAGGGAAATTTTAGTTACAATATCTGGTTTATTACCTTTATTTAGAAATTCATGGAAAAGGTTTGTGCCTCACCATGTCTACCGATTCAGAAGGAAAGAACAAAGAGGTAAACAAATACCAAAATTCATTTATATCGTTATCTTTGAAAATTAACCTAACAATTGCATTTTACAATCCATGAGATGCGATCAACTTTGTTAAGCCAAAGATAATAGCCATTGCTATACAGCCACCAATCAGCAGCCTGGCACAAGAATTCACAGCCGGAGTATTTCCTAACACTGCTCCAACAGCTCCAAACACAACTAGTGAAAAGGTCACAGCAGCATTTACCACAATAAGCCTCATCTTATGTTCACATTTAAAGGCAGCAACTAGTAATGGGACTAGGGCCCCTAACAAAAATGCAAGAGCAGATGCTAACGCAGCTTGAAAGGGATTCGGCAGTTGTTCCTTTTCACTTTCTTCACTGTGCTCGAAGCCATTGTGCCCGTTATGAGTAATCAAAGTACTCTTTTTCGGGTGCTTGGATATCCTTATGAATTGTAATTTGGACATCACTTAAAGAAGCCATGAAGGTTGAGAAGAAAATTTCAAATAGTTTTAAGAAGGGGAGGTGAATGAAGAGAACCAAGAATGCTTATGATGATATAGTCTTTAAATGACGAGTATATATAAGTGCAAGGGCTACTAAGCTATCATATTATTGAATGATAATAAGTTTATTAGTGGTATAAAAAGATAAGATAGTGTGTTGTGCACAAGCAATTCTTTTGTCTAATATACCATGTCGTTAGACAGAATGATCATATAAATAGAATTTTTTCTGCATGTTCCATTTAAAGAAACTTTTTAACTTGCAGATTAATATTTCTATGCAGAGAGTGTGATTATGACATTATATCTATTTATGTCAAAGTATGAACATATGGTGAAATTTTGCTTTACTTTAGATATAGTGAGTTAAGCAAAGAAAAGTGTTAAGATCTGTTAAGATTAATTATAGCCTTAATATCAGTAATAATTTCCAGACATTCCATATCAGTCATTGTATAAGGTTATATAAGGATCCCATATTATTGTATATGATTGATATATGAATAATACAATTTCTTCTATTAGGTTACATGGTATCAGAGCCATCTTCTACCCGTTTTCATCTTCCATAATATATCTATGATAATATACCTATATATACATACATACATATAATATACACTCATATAAACATATATACATAAACACATATATAAATATGTACTGAAAAATAAAAACGAGTAGTAGAAGTTCTATCTATCTACAAAACATAATACGTTTCGCAACCAGTTTCGCAACCAAGAAGCCAAGTTTTTCAAAAGTTTCAGGCCATCACTGAATCACCTTCGTCTCAGAAGATAGTCATGTAAGAACGTAAGCACTGATTTTGGGTGTTTCTTATTTTGTTTTTCTAGTCAAGTTTCAGACAGTTTTGTGGTTCTATGTTTCTGTTTTTCTGTGGTTATCTACTAAAGTATCTCTCGTACATGGAAATTTTGAGTGCTTAGAGCGTAAACACTATTTTTTATGAATTAATTTGTTGTTTGGGGTCAGATTTAGATGTTTTCAGGGGAGTTTTTCATGGATGATTTTCACAGTTATCAGTCAGAAGTTTGTAGTTTGTGTATTCGTACCTAGCATTTAAACATGGGAGAATCTGGTGCTGCTCAACGTACAACTATTACAGAAGTATTATCTTCTTCAAACAAACTTACAGAAAAGAAACTTGAAGGAGTAAATAATTATCCACAATGGAATAAAATCGTAAAGCTGGTACTTTTAAGTAGGGACCAGGAAGATCATTCGACTACTAAGAAATAAAAGGTTGATTCTATTTGGGAAGTTGCTGATGCTCGAATTTTATATCAGTTACTTAATTCGATGGAGGGTCATATTATTGATTTGGTTACCCACGTTGACACTGTTAAAGAATTGTGGGACTATCTGGAGGTTCTTTATTCTGGTCAAAATAACATGGCTCGTATCTTTGAAGTATCACAGGAATTTTTTCGAATCAGTAGGGATGGACATCCACTCACTCAGTTTTTTGCAGATTTTAAGAAATTGTATGAGGAATACAATTCGTTGCTCCCTATTTTTGTTGAAGTTTAGAAAATGCAGACTCAAAGGGTATAATTTGCAGTTATGAGTTTTCTTGGATCTCTTAGCCCCGAATTTGAAAGTGTTCGCTCGCAACTTCTCAGTAGTAGTGAATTGCCTTCACTAACAAATGCATTTGCTAGAGTGTTACGCTTCTCCAGAGAAACTTCTTTTACCAGTATCGATCTTGATAAATCTGCTTCCAAAACTGCACTTCTAACATCCGATAGTAGGCCACAGTCTTATAATGGTGGCCGCGGTAGATATCCTTCTTGTCGGCGTCAGCGTGGGTGTGGGAGTGGGCGCGGATTTTCTTCTGGTGGACGTGGTAATATTTCTAATGTCCGTGCTAGAGGTAGGGGAAGTCAGACTACAATTATAGGCCCATGTTACCATTGTGGAGATTTTGGTCATGTTCAACGTTTTTGTCGACATTTATCAGCAACTCCGAAAGTGGCTAACGTTGTTGAGTCTGGTTTACAATAGTCAGTGGCCTCATCGGATGCGATCACGCTTTCCCCAGCAGATTATGCAGCATTTACTCAGTTTCAGATTTCTCAGCTGTCGTCTCCTTCCACCGCAGGCCTTGTTCAGACATGTAATGCCAGTGCATGTCTCACTACATCTCTTTTTTGGGTAATTGATTCGGGGGCATCCGATTACATGACAGGTATATCATCAAATTTGTCTAATTTTAAGCTCGTGTCTTTTGTTCCTTGTGTTACACTAGCTAATGGTTCCAAAGCGATTGTCAAGGGCACTGAAACTACCACCCTCTCCGCGTCATTGTCTTTACCATTTACGTTATATATGCCTGATTTTTCATTTAATCTTTTGTCTGTTAGTAAGCTGACAAAATCCTATAATTGTTCGATCACTTTTTTCCCCAACTCTTGTGTCTTTCAGGATCTTATGACGAAGAAAGAGATTGGTAGAGGCCATGTTTCTGGAGGCTTATATATGTTTAATGAGCCTGGTTCCCGATCTATAGCATGCTCTGCAGTTGTTTCACCTCATCAAGTTCATTGTCGTTTGGGCCACCCTTCCCTTAGTAGTTTGAAGAAATTGATGCCTTCTTTAGACCATATACAAAGTCTTGATTGTCAATCGTGTCAGTTTGGGAAACACCATTGTGTGACTTACCTTCTTCGTGTCAATAAAAGATCTATGCATCCTTTTGATTTGGTTCATAGTGATATTCAGGGACCTTGTCCAGTTGAGTCTAAACTTGGTTTTCATTATTTCATAAGTTTTGTGGATGATTACTCTCATGTTATATGGTTATATTTGATGAAATCTAGATCTGAATTATATTCCATTTTCGTTAGCTTTGTCACTGAAATACAAACTCAGTTTAGTGAACTCTAAAAATACTTCATACGGATAATGGTAAAGAATATTTTTCAAAATCTTTCTCTGAATTTATGTAGCAATATGGTATCATTCATGAGTCGTCTTGTGTTGATACACCACAACAAAATGGTGTAGCTGAACGTAAGAATCGACATCTTTTAGAAGTGACGCGTACTTTATTATTTAAAATGCATGTTCCAAGACCTTTTTGGGCTGATGTCATTCTCACTGCATGCTATCTCATTAACCTTATGCCATCTTTAGTACTTGGTGATTCCATACCATATTCAGTTCTATTTTCATCTCAGGTCTTGTTTCATGTGTCACCTCGCATATTTGGATGTGTTTGTTTTGTTCGTGATCATCGTGCAGGTCAATCTAAACTGGACCCTAAAGCTTTGAAGTGCTTGTTTGTTGGGTATTCTCGCACCCAAAAAGGGTATAGATGTTTTTCTCCAGATCTTAATAGATATCTGGTCAGTAGTGATGTCAGCTTCTTTGAAAATACTCCATTTATATCTATTCCGCATAATACTTCTGGGTTGGATACAAACTTACCTACACATATCATTATCACAACAAAATCTCCGGTCCCTTCATCCAGGTCGTCATCTAAAATTCGGCAGGTATATAGTCAGCGTTCTCGACCTAATGATGCCTCTAGAGACATCATGCCTCCGGCTTTTACTTCGTTGGCAGATCCGTCTCCGACTTGAGACTTAGATCTTCCTCTTGCCTTGCGTAAATGTTACAGGATGCATATATCCTGTGTTTAATTTTTTAGAGATTAAGAAGCAGGAAGAGAGATTTAGAGAGAGAGAGATGAGGAGAGAAATTCAGTGTGAGATTTAAGAGAGAATCGGGATGAGAAAAACAGAGTTTTGTTATTAAATTTCACATAACTTCTAAATGAATTACAAGCTCCTATTTATAGGAGAACTAAACTCCCCTAACATTCCTTCCCCCTTAAAAAAGACTTGCCCTCAAGTCTATATTAAGCAATGAAAGAGTCATTCCCTCAACTCTACGCTCTACAGACTGAATCTAATACAGTGACATCCTTGCTAAATACTCTACGATCTCACAATACCATAATCTGCAAAATTATCGGCCAACCTCCAGTCACATCTTTCAAATATAAATGCATCTCTTTGATGGTAGTGGATCTTGTTACGTCTCTGATTATGTCATGCAACTTGAAATATCCTGCAGTCCCGCCTTCAAGCAACAATAAAGCTGACTTGAGACTTTCAACCATCACTCGTATTCTTGTTCTTCCGCCCTTTGCAAGCTGCGAGCCTACTTCTAAATCAACTGGCTTGTCAATAAAATTGAATGCAGCTGCAAGTCCAAGTATAATAGAATACAACAACATACGCTGATTTACATCTTCTGGCAAGTGAACAGAACTCAACTTCAAACAAGCATATTCTTCTGGCTCTATTCCCTCAACACGTACAACCTTGTAATCTTCAATTTGTCTAAATGCATCCTTCCACAAACTGGAAATCATGAATTTCAGTGCCTTACCACCCGCTTGGATAATGAGCGGTAAACTGGCGCATACTTGCTACACCAATGATTTATCCGACAGAGATTCAGTTTGATCAGTACCAAGAGTATTCTTAAACATATCCAAAGCTTCTTCATCTTTTAGGTTTGTAACTTCAATAGGTTCATTGCATTTGTTATTTACGCAATGAGATTTTGATCGAGATGTAAAGAAGATATTACAACCCTTCCAACTACTGCCATTATTCGGCCTTCTATGATCACTTTTGGAGCATGTCAACATAGTTTATAGCCACCTATTTAGGCGACTTTCACTGTATTTTGTGGCAAATTCTCTTCTCCTATCTTTCAAGCATACAAAGAACATGTGGATAAATTCTATGACAGATAACACAAAGCCACTCAAACCAAAATCAACAGATGAAGCTTCAATAAGCACATCATTTTGGACATTTAATCCACATCCAATAATACTGCCACCAGTTTGAATAATGAACTCAAAGTCAGAGTTCTTCAAACCACCATTGTATTCCTGATTGAACTCTTTATTACAACCTCCCAACTCCTGATCTTGATCTTTGACAAGGGCAACAACCCTCTTCTCCCTATTAACAGTATCATCTTCACCACTTATTTTATCATCAAGAATTATTTTCTCCACAATTAAATCAGAACCCCTTTCAATTCCATCATCTTTAACAACTACTTCATCCTCAAGAACACATTGAACTCTATGGTTTTCGAAAGAATCCTCCCAATTCTTGAACAATTTGTCTTCTACATCCTACCCAATTTCATCTCTATATTTTGAAACTAAGCAAAAGATAATATCAGTCCAATCCGCACCTTTCATTACTGACATATATGAAGATATCCATTCTTTAGTTTTACCAACCATACATAAAGATGCTACCTCAATCTTTTGGTCCTATGGAATTTTATACACCCTAAAATACTTGCAACATTGTCGAATCCAAAGTCTAGGGTTAATGTCATCAAACTTAGGAATTTCGAGTATAGGAACATACCCACTTGTTGAATCGAATCTTGATTTGGCAATGTTTCTCCGAGATTCTTCACTTGTTGTTCGCAGACTCTTGATTTCAGAGAGCATTTGTTCAAATTTGTTACTCCACCCTTCATGTTCTGGATTATGAGTTTCCATCTTTCAATCAAACAGTTGGTGGGCAATTGTTGATATAGAAGATTAGAGATGATATTCTTGATGAAGAAACACTCAAATGACGTAATTAGCACCAAGAAAGAACGGCTCTGATACCATTGTTACAGGATGCATATATCTTGTGTTTAATTTTTTAGAGATTAAGAAGCAGGATGAGAGATTTAGAGAGAGAGAGAGATGAGGAGAGAAATTCAGAGTGAGATTTAAGAGAGAATCGGGATGAGAAAAACAGAGTTTTGTTATTAAATTTCACATAACTTCTAAATGAATTACAAGCTCCTATTTATAGGAGAACTAAACTCCCCTAACAGTAAAGGTACACGAAAGTGCACCCAACATCCTATTTCAGCCTCCATCTCTTATTCAGGTATATCTTCCTTTTATTCTGTTATCCTATCTAATGTGGATACTTATCATCTTCCTAATACATGTAAAGAAGCTCTGTCCAATCCGGGTTGGAAGCTGGTTATGCTTGAGGAATTAGCAGCACTTGAGAAAAATAAGACTTAGGAATTGGTTCATCCTCCTCCAAACTCCGTTGTTATTGGGTCTAAATGGGTGTTTGCTGCAAAGTTGCAACCTGATGGATCTTTGTCCAGAGTTAAAGCCTGTCTTTTAGCTAAAGGATATGCTCAGGTATATGGCGTTGACTGTTTTGATAAATCTTCTCCTGTAGCTAAAATGTCTTCTATTCGTTTGTTGATTTCACTAGCAGCTTCCCATCATTGGAAGTTACACCAACTAGATGTTAAGAATGTTTTTTTATATGGTGATCTCCACGAGACAGTATATATGGAGCAACCACCTGGGTTTGTTGCTCAGGGAGAGCCTGGTATGGTTTTTAAATTAAAGAAGGCTATTTATGTCCTGAAACAGTCCCCTCGTGAATGATTTGGAAAGTTTTCTACGGCGTTAATACAATTTAGAATGAAGCGTTGCGACTTTGATCCGTTTATGTTTCATTACAAGGGGGAGTCTGGTAAATGGATATTTATTGTTGTGTATGTTGATGATGTTGGTTTAACCGGGGATGACGAGGAGGGAATTCAAGCTCTTAAATCCTTTCTAAGGACTAAATTTGAGATTAAAGATTTGGGAAAATTGCAGTACTTTTTGGGTATTGAAGTGGCTCAGTCAAGAAAGGGTATTGTTTTGTCACAACGGAAGTATGTATTGGATTTGTTGGAAGAAACAGGCTTATTGGGACCAAAACCAACTAATTCACCTATGGAGCATAAAATTAACCAGCGAAGAAGGTGATTTATTTGAAGATCACAAAGGATATCGAAGATTGTTTGGAAAACTCAACTATCTCACAATAACTCAACCCGACATAGCCTTTCCGGTGAGCGTAGTGAGTCAAATCATTTCATGTTCGTGAATACCTCATTGGGAGGCAGTCATTCGAATATTAAAATATCTTAAGGGTGCTCCCGGAAAAGGTTTACTATTTCGTAACCATGGACATATGAAACTCGAAGCGTATTCTGATGCTGATTTAGCAGTTAAACGGTCTACCACCGGCTATTGTGTATATTTCGGAGGTAATCTAGTTTCATGGAAAAGTAAGAAACAACAAGTGGTTTCGAGGTCTAGTGCAGAGTCTAAGTATAGAGCAATGGCAGACACCTCTTGTTAACTTGAGTGGTAAAAACATTTGTTGACAAAGCTAGATTTTTAAAACTTAGTTTTGATGACACTCTGGTGTGACAATAAAGTTGCCCAATATATAGCAGTTAATTCTGTGTTTCATGAACGAACGAAACATATTGAGAGACTGTCACTTTATTTGTGAAAATGTTGAAGCGGGAACTATAGTCAATAGACATGTGCGGACTGCAGAACAAGTTGTTGATGTGTTAACAAAGCCTTTAAATCCGTCACGAATATCGTATCTTTGTGACAAGCTGGGCATGATCGACATATATGCTCCGGCTTGAGGGGGAGTGTTAAGATTTGTTAAGATCCTTAATATCAGTAACTCTCTAATGTAACTCCCTAATTTCCAGACATTTCATATCAGTCATTGTATAAGATTATATAAGAATCCCATATTATTGAATATTATTGAATATGATTGAATATCAGTCATTTCTTCTATTAGGTTACAAAAAGAAATCAGTAGTAATTGTATAACTAAATTTTGAAACAAGGTAAACTAACAATACATGGCATGACTCTCTAGGAAGCAGAATATGTGAAGGATAAATGTAATTATCCTTGCACGATAGAGCGATTGGTGTTATTAATTTTGTTATTGAAGGAAGTATACTAACCCCACAAGGTACATCTCGCGCCTATTTACTGCTAACCGCTTTTAATAAAGCAGGCTGATCGAAGTTGATTGGAGAAAACCTTGAGGATATGGATGCCGCGTAGGAGAGCACACTCATGGGGCCAATACGAGGAAATCAACTGAGAAAATTATAACAGCGTGGAGTAAGGTTGCTACTAGCTAAACAAATGACATAAATTGTATGAAAAATGAAGGGAGTGTGGAATACACACAATGACCACAAGCACTTTACTATAAAAATCGAAATTATAGAACTAAGACTTTTGTATGTTTATTATAGCAAGAAACACTTTAATTATTAAAGAATGAGTTAATTGCAGTTTGTAATCCCTACCTTTCGTTGAATAACAAAATTATATATTTACTTTCAAAAATACAGTTTGCAACTCTTAACTTTAGATATTAAATACAATATGCATCCCTTTAATTATTTTGTTAAAAATATTTATATTGTGGAGGGTAAAATTGAAATTCAGCAAAATATTTAAATAATAATTTTATTTTTTTTAAATTAGACTAAAATTTAGAATTTCAAATTATAAAAATAATATTAATGTCAATTATTTTATTACTTTGTATAATTTTTAAAATTTTAAAATATAGATATATTTAGAAACTTTATGATTATATATATAAACATATATTTTGCTTAATAAATATATTTTAAGTATTTTGCATTATGATTAATTTAGAATATTACTAATAAAAAATAGCTATAATTTTTTTCATGTAAAAAATGCTTTAAAATAAATATTTTAATTAATTTAAAATTTAGTTATTAATATTAACATCTCAATTTCAATTTTACAACAGTAAGGGATGCATGTTGTAATTGATATTGAAAGTTAAGGGTTGCAAATTGTATTCTAAAAGTAGGTATACTGTTTTGATTTTGAACGAAAAGTGGGGTTGCAAAGTGCAATTAACTCTTAAAGAATTGCAGCAAGCTGGTATTGTCTTGGTAATGAATTTTGGAGAATTAATTTATCACACACTAGCATAAATGCATGTGTATCATGGTTGGTTGCACTGTGCTCCTGAGAATAAGTGCACAATTCAAAACATGAACTCGGTATTTGTGATAAATGATTATCGGTACCTAATTAGGCTCCTCGGCTCTCTACCATCTTGATATATCAGCATGTATGCAGAATCTGGAATATCAGAGCTTCTGGCTCCCGAAAAATGAGATTTATAGAATTAAAATAAAAAGAGTAGCATGTGCTAATAGCGAAGGACGTCTGTGATGAAATTGATATCATTATCAGGAATGGTCTGAACCTCTGCAGATTCTTGGCAACTCCAGAAGCAATTTTTAAATCAGAACCTGTTGAAGCTTTGCATGTAGATATATATTATGAGCACCCCAATGACACACAGCTTCACACCATTGCGCCTATGATTTACACCAAATGTACAAACAGGGAAATAGTTATAGGTCCAGTATTTAAAGCAATCATTTTGAACAAGCTTAAATCATTTATGTCGGGCCTTTTGTGCATAACTTATAAAGTATTCTGATATAGCTCTGCAACTTGATTGCATTCTGGTTCTGTAAAACAGTGATTCGTTTTGTGTAATTTGCCATTTGTGTTGTCATTCTAACATCAGATTAGATAACTTTGTACGCCTGACATATAGATGTAAAGGCACCATGTACAAGTTCACAAAAGATGTGTGTGTACGAGTATGTAAGAGACAACACTTGTGACTGATGAAAACTGAGCTTCAGGATGTTTTAACCAGTATCGTAAGGTGTAAGAGAAATGCCTATCTTATGCTATTCAACTCTCCCCCTCAATCACATGATACGTTTCCTTTAACCGAGCTGTGATACCATGTTAAGTAACCTTATGTTATTCAACATGATGTGCCAGTTTTTTGGTTTTGAAAGATTTTGAAGTTGTAATATATTATTTTCATTAATGAAGTTCAATCAGTGAAAAGATACATTTGCAGTTACAAATCGATAAGTGAACAGTAACTTTAGGCACACACTAGTGTCACATATTACACCAACAATGTCCCAAACTACAATGGAAATTACTGTATGTTTAAGATAAGTACATGGAAAAAAAAGTGGACATAATAACATAGCTAGCCTATCCTTTTTTACATTGACTAGCAACATATAAACATAGTTAACTAGCCTATTACGTTAACTACAGAAAATAAGCTCAATTATCACAGATTATGGAGGTATATCCACAAGAATTGCATCAGCAGATAATATGTTGCAGGATTTGGCACTGAATTTCATTTCTTTTTTTGTTTCTGTGTCCCTCTTTATTTGTCTATCATGACTTGATCAAATTTTAGAAAAGTTTGTATGTATAACTTCAACCATCTCTCAGCCTACTAAAGGCACCTGCAACTACTTTCTGGGACTACAGCCTTATCAGCTCTCAGTTTCTTTTGATTTTCTTTACTTCCCTTCTCAAAAACCCTGCACCCATCATCAGTGAAGTAGCTGAAACTAAACCATCATTGGGTCCCAATGCAGCTGCTTGCAGCCATGTTGACCTTTGCGAGTACTCAGAGTCCATCTGCTTAGATACTTGCCATAGTTTTTTATGAGGAACATCCCTTTCCGTAGAATTCTTAATACCATAACCAGAATCCATGAAGTTGTAATAGATGTTCTCCAAAAGAAATGAGAATAAAGCGAAAAAGAGTTTGTTTGTGACAGCCAGAATCTGTTTGAAGCACATATATAGCAAGCAATTGAATACCCAGAGAACTGACGAAGGAGCTCACTCACTTATTGGGGAAATAAAATATTATTAGAATATACATGCATTAGTGATCATTATCACTGTTGTAGTGCTTCAAAATGCCAAGATAGTGTTGAGAAATTAATTAATGTATGATAGGCCTCCATGACTAGATAGTTAGTGTGGATGGCACAAGCCAGATTTACTTTTTTAAATATGAGATTCACTAAATCCTACCTGCAAAAGTTTATCATATGTATTGTTTATTCATGCTTAAGATATATACTTTTACAGTGAATGAGATTCTTTATTGCAGAAACTGTGGGAGATTTAAATACAGCAGAGGCATAGTCTACCACTAAACAATGGAAAGGAGTGTGGAATACACACTTAAGCCACAGATTAAAGGTTCCAAGGAAATATTATGGAAATAAAAATACAAAATTTTTGTTTTATGTTGGCCTTCTTTTAAGCTTTCCACTCAAATCAGACCTACCAAGATTATGGTCTTTAAAATGGTCGATAGTGCTATCCGATTCCTTTTTCCGGTTGAGATGCTAGCTATTGATTACGAAATGAAAATTTACGACATATTATCTTTGACATATATGTCCCAAGAGTTTGCACTAGGATTTTAAACTTATATTACAGTTATTAAGCAAAGAACTGAACTCATAACGGGGATTTGTTAGAACTGAAGTAGTCTTGTACTTCCCCTTCATATCATGGACGTCTGAAGTAGTCTACTCTGGCCGAGTAGATTGAACTAGTACTTTTCAGTTCCTCAAGTTCCTTGTAATGCGATCTCTCTATAAACACAGACCAACCGGTAATGTAAATCAACCTGGCCGATTATCAGACAGTGTTTATTATCCTTCAGGCTTCAAGTAATTTTTTTGTCCTCTTGCAATCTAGTGGATATAACGTGCACAAAATCTTTTGTACTATTTTCTTCTTCTCTAATACTCCTTCCGTCGTTCTTTAACAGTGTGTACATATTCAAACTTCAAAGCAAGTTAATTGTTTCTCGACATATCTACATATATTTGCATCTCGTATATACATAAGTGACCGTCTTTGCTTTTTTATAAGACTGCCAACGTATCTCCACGATAATAAGAAAAAAGAAAAAAATTCATAGTCACTCTAAGAAGAAATTAAAACAGAAGAAATTCTACAATCATAGTATATAATCCACTAGACGCAATTAACTTGGTTAAGCCAAATGTAATAGCCATTGCTATTCAGCCTCCAATCAGCAGCCTCGCACAAGATTTCACAGCAGGAGTCTTTCCCAACACTGATCCAACTGCTCCAAACACAACCAATGCGAAGGTCACCGCAGAAATTACTAGGGGTTTTCACGAATTGGTTTGGTCCGGATTCTTGTTTTTTTCGAACCAAACCGGTAAGTACGGTTTTTTGAAATTCAAAACCAAACCAGACCATAAAATAACGGATTGGTTCGATTCCAAACCACAGTTTGAACTTAATCATTTACTTTGTTTCGTTTATATTAAACTTACAACCAAACGGTTATTTAAGTCAATATAATATAAAATTTATTATATATTACATATAAGTGTGTGATATATATATTTACAAATATTTAGTTTACATATGACTTTCATATACTTTAATTTAATTTAAATAATATTAAGTATATGAAGTAGAGTATAACTACGATATATTAACAATTAACTAAGTTTTTATTTAAAAAGTAATTTGATGTTTTTAATATAATATACACTCACACACACAAAACCATAATTTATAATCATAACTCATATCTATATACTAGAATTTTGATATATTATTATATAACGGTCCGGTTTGGTTTAAACGGTTTTAATTTATTGGAAACCATAACCAAACCATTTATGTGTAAACGGTCCGGTTAACCGGACCGTTAAAAACGGTTTTAGCGGTTTCGATTTTTCTTGGTTCGGATTGACATGGTCCGGTCCGGATTCACGGTTTGACGGATTTTTTGAACACCCCTAGAAATTACCACAATAAGCCTCGTCTTGTCTTGTGTTCACGTATAAAGACAACAGCTAGTGATGGGACAAAAGCCCCCAAGGAAAATTCAACAGCAGACGCTAATGCAGCCCTAAAGGGATTTGGCAGTTGTTAATTTTCAGCGACTTTATCATTCTTCTCGCTGTCTAACATTCTACTGTTCTACTGTTCCTCGTCATCTGAGCTACCTCAACATCAAGCAGAGAGTAGACAGACACAAACTCCCCTATAGCCATACTGCATGGACCAGTTACTAATCCAGCAAAACCACTAAGAATCATGACTGCAATTGAGAGAAGTGTGGAATACTCAAATGCAATGCAAATAAGACAACTTTATGTTTAATGTTGGACTTCTTTACAGATTTCCACTCAAACAGACCTACCATGATTTTAGTCTTTGGAATGCTCAGTACTTATTTTTTCCCCTACACAGGTCACTCTTACCTTCTTATGAAAGACAATTTAAACATCGATTGTCCATAATATATATAGAATAAATCGCACTAGCTAGGAATTCAACAATGTTTTGGAATGTAAACAACAATTTCTGCACAATGATTAGAGTACAAAGCAATCATATTGAATATAAAAGTAAGATCTGGTAAATAAAGTGAAGCAGTGAAATAGTATACAATAGTACATTTAAGGAAAGAATAGAAAGGAGTGTGGAATATTCAAATGCAATGCAAATAAGACAACTTTAAAGAGATAGTAGGAGCTAGAAACTTAGACTAGTAGTTGATAATAAATTTATTAGTTGCTAAAAAAAATACATTACTGCAGAATCCTCCAAAGTTAGGAGATGACTATGTATAAATTACATTGAACCATAAAAATTTAAGTACCTACTGCAGAAACCATTTACGGAAAGCAAGAACAGATGGGCCAGGTTCTTCCGTGGATAATAGATCTAGTACCATGGACGTGGTAGATACATCCTCTTGGAAACGGCGAGTTAGCATGGTCTCTATCAGTACAAGTGCTTCTTTATATTTCTTATTGACAAGACTTCCACGATGATAGTGATATAAGTCACATCATCCGGAAAACAACCACTAGCTTCCATCTTAATAAGTAAATCCTTTGCTTCCTCATATAACCCTTCCTGACAAAGTCCTCTGATTAATATATTGTGTGTTACGATGTCGGGTTGCAAACCTCTCGAAGCAAGGTTATCAAAAATATTTCTGGCCTTGTCAAGCTTTCTATTCTTGAATAGACCATCAATGAGGATATTATATATCTTAATATCATGAATTATGCCATTAGATTCCATCAAACCAAAGAGTGAAATTGCTTCATCGATTTGTTGGTTCTTGCAAAGGCCATCTAACAAAATTCGACAAGTTACGATATTTGGTTCATTACCTTTATCTAGCAAATCATGGAAAAGGTTTCGTGTGTCACCATGTCTACCTATCTGAAATAGACCATGTATGATGGAATTGTAGGTCTCAACATCGGGCTTTAAACCTTCAGCAGGCATTTGTCTAAGGAGATCAATGGCTTTGTCTACTTTCTGCCTCTTACAATAGCCATTTATCAAAATGTTAAAGCTATAGTCAGTTGGTGCTATTCCAGTCCTCCTCATGGTATTCAACACCTCCAATGCTCTGTCCATTCTGCCCGTTAAACAATACCCATCCATTAGTGTATTGTAGGTGACTACATTAGGAAATACACCATTCTGAATCATTGTGTTGACAACATGGTTTGCATCATCTGTCATCCCATTTTTGCAGTATGCATCAACCAAGATACTATAGGTGTGCACATCTGGGGAAATTTTCATAAAATCCATCTCACTTAACAATCGTGTAGTGTCCTCCCAACGATACAAGTGGCAAAGACCTTGGATTAAACTGGTTAGGTTATGACATTTGGTGATATGCCTTTGTGGGTCATTTGAGACAAAAGACCTAAAGCATGATCGACATGCCGATCTTTGCATAAAGAATCAATGATGGTGTTATAAGTTATAGTATCCGGTTTACAGCCTGTCTTCTCCACAGATCTAAGCAAGTTGACAGCCATGGGAGTATTAGAAGTTTTGCAGAGACCATCAATGATGGTATTATAGGTAACATAACAAGTGCATTTTTGAGCTTAACAATTCAGACCTGTACTTGACTAGGAGTACCCAAGTGAAAAAGTTACGCGCCTCACCATGTCTACCCATGTGAAGCAGACCATGTATGATAGTGTTGTAGGTTTCAACTCTGCATGGAGAAACCTGAGCTCCAGCCTCCATGTGACCTATATATTCTTTATTCATCTTTTAAGATCTCTACTTTTCTACCTAATTTATAGTAAAAAAGAGTTGCTATTTGCTGTTACGATGGAATATAAAAGTAAGATTAGGAAAATAAGGTACAGCAGTGAGATAGCATACAATATTACAATTAACAAAAGAATAGAAAGGGGTGTGGAATATTCAGATGCAATGCAAATAAGGCCACTTCCAAAAGAGATAGCACGAGCTAGGAATTTAACGTCTATTTGCACTCTCAAATTCACCGTCTAGTTGCTCCTAAGTTGCTAATTAATTTATTCCTTGCTCAACCAAACATACAATTTTGCGTAATCCTCGAAAGTTAGCAGATGACGATGTATTAAATTAAACCATATAATTTCAGTACCTACTCCAAAAACCATTTACAAAAAGCAAGAACAGCTGGGTCCTGTTCTTGTGTGGAGAATAGGTCTAGTACCATGGATGTGATAGATGCATCTGCTGAGAAACGGCGAGTTCGCATTGTATCAATCAATACAACTGCTTCTTTATATTTCTTATTGACAATACTTCCACGAATGATCGTGTTATAAGTCACATCATCCGGAAAACAACCGCTAGCTTCCATCTTAAAAAGTAAGTCCTTTGCTTCCTCATATAACCCTTCCTGACAAAGTCCTCTGATTAATATATTGTGTGTCACGACATCGGGTTGCAAACCTCTCGAAGCAAGGTTATCAAAAATATTTCTGGCCATGTCAAGCTTTCTATTCTTGCAAAGACCGTCAATGAGGATATTATATATTTGAATATCATGAATTATGCTGTTAGATTCCACCAAAATAATGAGTGAAATTGCTTCATCGATTAGTTCGTTCTTGCAAAGGCCATCGAACAAAATTCGACATGTTACGGTATTTGGTTTATCACCATTACTTAGCAATTCATGGAAAAGGTTCCTTGCCTCACCATGCCTACCCATCTGAAACAGACCATGTATGATGGAATTGTAGGTCTCAACACTGGGCTTTAAACCTTCAGCAGGCATTTCTCTAAGGAGATCAATGGCTTTGTCTACTTTCTGTCTCTTACAATAGCCATTTATCAAAATGTTATAGCTATAACACGTTGGCACTACTCCACTGCTCCTCATGGTATTCAGCACCTCCAATGCCCTGTCCAGTCTGCCTATTAAACAATATCCATCCATTAGTGTATTGTACGTGACTACATTAGGAAATACACCTTTCTGAATCATTGTTTTGAACACATGCTTTGCATCATCTGTCATTCCGTTTTTGCAGTATACATCAACCAAGATACTAAAGGTGTGCACATTTGGGGAGATTTTCATAAAATCCATCTCACTTAACAATCGTGTAGTGTCCTCCCAACGATCCAAGTGGCAAAGAACTTGGATTAAACTGGTATAGGTTATGACATTTGGTGATATGCCTTTGTGGGTCATTTGAGACAAAAGACCTAAAGCATGATCGACATGCCGATCTTTGCATAAAGAATCAATGATGGTGTTATAAGTTATAGTATCTGGTTTACAGCCTTTCTTCTCCATAGATCTAAACAAGTTGACAGCCATGGGAGTATTAGCAGTTTTGCAGAAACCATCAATGATGGCGTTATAAGTTATAGTATCCGGTTTACAGCCTTTCTTCTCCATAGATCTAAACAAGTTGACAGCCATGGGAGTATTAGAAGTTTTGCAGAGACCATCAATGATGGTGTTATAAGTTATAGTATCCGGTTTACAGCCTTTCTTCTCCATAGATCTAAACAAGTTGACAGCCATGGGAGTGTTAGAAGTTTTGCAGAGACCATCAATGATGGCGTTATAAGTTATGGTATCCGGTTTACAGCCTTTCTTCTCCATAGATCTAAATAAGTTGACAGCCATGGGAGTATTAGAAGTTTTGCAGAGACCATTAATGATTGTGTTATACATAATTACATTGGGCTGAACTTCATTGAATAAAACAAGCTTCTTAAACAAATGCACAGCCTCGACAGGCCTGTCTTGAGAAAGAAGGCCCTTAACGAGAGTGTTGTAGGTCACAACATCAGGAACAAGACCATGTTTAGTGATTCCGCCCAACAATGCAAAGGCATAATCAAGTGTTGTATTATTCAAGTGACAACAACATTTAATGACCGTATTAAAGGTAAAAATATCAACTGGAAGGCTTAGAAGACGCATTTCGCTAAACATAGAGACAGCAACGGAGTGCTCCTTCATCCGAACAAGAGCGGCCAACAATTGATTGAAGCAAATAACAGGAAGCAGAGGTTTCATTTTGAGCATTTTATCAAACATTAAAAGAGCATCATCGAGTTTATCGAAACCAACCTTGGATTTCTCGTAAAGTAATAATTGAAGTTGAGCATTACAATTGGATGAAGAAGGAATATAGGGAAGTTTGGGTTTTGAATTAGGGTTAGTGTAAGTAGAGAATAAAACAAAATGAGAATCAAATTTAAAACAAAAACTACTTACCGTAGCTGAAGAACGAGGTAAAAATGAAGAAGAAAGCACCAATTTGAATGGAGTGAAAGCCATTTTCATTTTCTTTACCGATGCTTTGCCTATCCTATGCTCCGCCCCCGCTGAAATTTTTTAAAAGGCTTAAGGAATTTTTTATTATAATTAGTTGCCTGCAATTCAATATCAGATTCACAATTTTCTTCCTCTTCTCTCCATTCTTTGATAGTTTGATGTTCGTGTTTATAGTTGTGGTTACCTTGACATATATATACTAGCCTCTTACATGCGATGCATTATTGTTTTTAACATTTGATAATTTTTAATAATATATTTTATAATATAATTTTTAATAGTTGAAAAATAAATCGAAGAATATAATAAATTATAACAATATATGTTTTATAATAATTTGAGACTTGACTGAAAATAAATAATATAATATAATATATTGTTTAAATAAAGAATATAAAAGTTTAAATATAATAAGTTGTTGACGGGGTTATAAAAGTTTAAATATAATAAGATGTTGACGGGGTTCGAACCCTGAATTCATGAGAGCAGTTTAAATATTAATATAATAATATTTTATTATTGTATCCAATGGTTCTCATTTTTCTGACTTTAGATCTGACGGTTGTTATTTGTCGTACCAAACAACTGTACCGAGCAACTACCAAACAACTGTACCGAGCAACTACCAAATAGAGGGCTTTCTGCTTATAATAGTATAGTATAGATATACAGGGTCTTGAGACATGAGATTCAATCGTATCGTATCCACTCATTTTATACATTATATTAATATTTCACCATACTTTAATTTTTTAATATTTAAATATTTTATCACCCTATTCTTTCTACACCTGACACCTCCAACCACCGCCGACCTCCATTTCCAGCGACTACCAATAATCATCACCGTCAAATAGAAAATCACCACCATCAATTCAAAAATTACCACCGGAGAATGAAAAATCACCGCCGAAAATACAAAGACCACAGTCGGACAATGATTCTGACTAACAGATTCGGCCACCAGCTATGTTCCTCAACTCCGACCACCGACATTATAACAAAAATCACCAAATTAAAGAATAAATCACCCAATTAATCTATAACAACCACAACGCCACCATTAATCACCGTCACCGCCATACTGTTACTACCACCAAACCACCACCAACACCATCGGACACGTCACCATACATTTACCTTTATTAATGATGTAATTACCAGTCACATTTGTATTCACCATCTTCTATCCAATGAATCTATACGGGAGAGGCTGTATAGTAGCAGATTGTGGAGGCAAACTCACGAATAACGCCGGTAACCTGTGACTTTCATCTCGACGGTGGCGAGATCTTAAACATCACCTTGGTAAAAAGAGTGAAATTTTTAAGTGGAGATATTATATCGATGATGAAGATGCTAAGAAAATCAATGATAGTCGAATTCCGATGAATTGGTGGTGGTATGAGAGAAATTGACGAGGCGGTGATGACTGGAAAGTTTGAGGAGATGAAAGACAGTGAACGAGAGAGAGGCAGGTAGTTAAAAAGAAAGAACTGTGTGGTGGAGATTAAAAAAATTATATAAAACGAATGGATTAGATCTCAGTTCTCACCAATAATTGGGTTCTTATTTGAGCAACTCCCTATATATATATGTATGTGTGTGTGTGAGATATGTATATTATGATTTATGGATAATTGATAAATAATTTTGATTCTTATTAGTTCGACTTTATGCTTTTGTTACTATTAAGGTATGATGGATTTTAATTATTGTTCCAATTGTCAAAAGTAATAAACTCCCTATTTTCTCTCCGATAACCGGCTACAATTGATATCAACGTTCCGCCATAATCTTTCCGCCGCCCGTCCAAAATATTGTGATTTCAAAAACATAACTTCTGCGCTTGAAAATAGAGAGTCCGCGCTTCACTCATTTTTCATTTTAATAGATTTAAAGGTAATTTCTGTTATTTGGGTAAATGTCTTCATATTATCCGATAAAAAAATTACTTTTAGTAAGTTAGTTGTTGTGGGGATCACAATGTTATTTCGATTTTGTTTGTTTAATATATTTTCTTATTACGTTTGTTAAATCATTATATTCTATGGATTTATGTTTTATGTAAGTTAGGTATTCATCTCGGTTGGCCTTTTTAAAGTGCCCCATACATCTTTGATAAAATATCTTAATAAAAGACTAATATTTGTCTTACATTCAAGAATAACAGGTCAAAACATCATGATAAGCTGGTCCATGTCGTTGTTACAAATTTCTCATAGTCGTGGTTAATCAGGTATGGTATATCATATATCGTTGTTGATTTGATGTATACATCAATCAAAGTTATACATTTTTACTTCAGTTTTATATAGAGTTAAAGATGATAGTGTATAGTTATTGATATAGTTATTGGTTTGTAATATATTTGTAATAATATATCGTTGTTGATAATGTGTGTTGCTTTTATTTATGATGGGAAAAAAAGTTGTTGATACAATAAAAAGAATGGAAAACCAGGATTTGATCAGCAAAACACCTGAGTTACGTTAGCTGGGTGAAACTAAAAGTTTACTTTCTTGTTTACTTTCTTTTTTATCCTCTTTTTATACATTCCTTGCACATTTAGGCCCGACACTGTGGGAGTTTATGAGGCATGTAATATCATATCCGTAATTGCCAATGGAGCATTCCACCATTATGAGCATGTATCCTTTTAGTTATTTTTCAAAAAGCTAGTCATTATAATGAGAAAAAATGATATTGTAATTCATGATCAAAGACCAGGAGTAGTGGTCAAGTTTGACATTGTCATATTTTTGAAGGAGCGAGCTATTCATCTGCAGAAGTTGTCGAAGGAAGCATGTAGAGAGAGTAAATAGCCTTGAAGAAGTTACAAGAGAGCATTCAAAATCTAGAAAGACAATCATCATATATGGAAAAATTGTCTCAAGCCTTAAGAAGAGCAGATAATTATTTGCAATTTGTCCTTCGATATGCACCTGTAGTCATTGCGCATCAGGTAATCTAAGTAAAAATAAGTTTATAATTTTTGTTAATCTAAGTAAAAACTGAGGTAATCTGCCGAAATATATATTAGCATGTGTCATGGAATTTTAGGTTTAAAGAATGAATCATAAACTTTACCTTGCTGACATTATGATGATGTATTTTTTCTTAATTAGCTATTATAATTAAGTATGCCATAGTAAGGTTGAAGTCATTTAATCTGTCTTTCTGCCATTCACCTGACTACAATTTTGTCAAAATTAATATATATAGGAGAGAGGTTTGTTATTATTAATCCCTCCATTAAAACCACCTATATATTTCTAGAAAGTTTTTTTTTAATATAGATGTTTCTAGAAAGTTAATTTCAATGCGTCATACGGTATGTACTAATTCTGTAATACTTAATATATATCTGATTTTTTTATCGTTATTGCAAGATAAATATATTAGGCAGTAACTTTGAGGAATGTATTTTGTGGATTTAGTTGTGAGGTAAGCAAATACACTTTTGGCTAAATGTGGCACACATATAGTTTTCTGCTACAAACTAGAATATGGCTTGACAACTCGAACATACTTGATCTATATATTCAGCCTTTATAAACTTTTTATCCTTTAATAGATAATGTTATTTCTTCATCGGAATGATTCAAAGTTGAGCAATTATTATAATTTATACTATGTTACCTTTTTTCAGTTTTAATCCATGGTGTAAGATTATTTAGTTGATCAAGATGACTATATATAATATTTGAAATAATCTGACATATTGCGTCAAATACAAATGTAAAAGAACCATTCAGCAACGCTATTGGAAAAACTTTGTAATGGGACAATGGTCGAAAAGTGATTGGTGACTACAAGAGCCTTCCAGAAATATTGTGGAGTCTCGCTTGGTAAAGAGACATTGGTTGAGGATTGGATGCAGGGTATTTAAATTACATGTACTTTTTATTCAGTCCATTGATTTATTATTATTTTTTATTGTTGTGTTCTTTTTAAGGAGAAATGAATTGTTCAGGGATTAATGTTTCAAAAATCATACCACATCCAGAATCAAAATGCACCTTAAATGGTGCCTCATATATAATGGTACAGGTTTATGGTTAATTGCAGAAACTTTATATTATCAAATTGATAATCTATAATTCTGTTATAGCATTAGGTACATGAAGCTACATGTGCCAACCTAAATGAAAAAATATATGGGTGAAAGTCCAGTTATGGTGTTGCAGCTGCATAGGTAAAATTATTGCTATAGAGTTGTTGCATGGTTAAGTTATTGTTGCAAGATAAACTGATGTTAGAATATTTGAAACTTTACGTGTTAGTAATTTATTTGTGCATCTGTCATTAAAGCTAAATTATAATTAAGCTGATTTATGTAGCCTAATAGGCTATAGTAGACTAACTGCAACTTAGTATTATTGTTTCTGTGTGGATGATTAGAGGTCGGGAGATTAAAATTTTAAGGGCTAGGAAGACTTTTTAAGATGTCAGTATGTAGTTGAAGATCAATGTCATGTGTTGTATTGTCACTTTGTAAATGAAAAAAACAAATATTGTTTATCTTTTTTCTGACTTTTTTAAGAATATGCACTCTCTTTCTTAATGCCAAAATTAAAATAAGAATAAATGTTAGAAAAATAAATTCCTCAGCGTACAAATGATATACCTAATTTTTTTGGTGCTAATTTGTGCGGATAACATATTTCAAGTTACTAATTTTGGTTCCGTGTGATCATAGCAAAATACATCTATATGCTGACTCATGCTTGGTATTAGAATCAGGATCATATATATTTTTATATATTTTTATTATATCATAATGTAGTAACACTTTCTTCATGTCACCTTTTTTTTAACAGGGTTGCTACAACAATTTATGATTAAGTCACTGAACAGGGCTGTTGCAACACAATTTACCACCAAAGAGAATTACATGATCTAATATATTGATGCACAAAAAAGAACCACAATGCCTAACATATTTTATTGTGATTTCAGATTAAACAAATCATCAAAGCAATTCAGAATACCATAATTCTACTAATATTATAAAACCAAACATATTTTATACAACCTCGGGTGGTAAAAAGCAAGTCAATGACCAGTGTGATGTGAAGAAGGCACTATGTCATGAAGTGCAGCAGATGATAAATTTGAGAAAGGTAGCTAAACTCTCATACAAAACGTGTAAGTGCATGATTATAGCCCACTGGTACCTCATTTGCAAATCCTAATATTTCATTTTAATTTTAGATATTACAAAAGAGCATGTTTACAACGCAAAGAATTGTTGTTGATGAACTATTTATTACAAGTTGCTTCTCTCTCTTTAGTACAATAACTCATTGTTTGAATTTAATAACTGCAATGTGTCTTGGAACTTTATGATTTAGAGGAGCTTTTTATCTGTTGTAAGACACTTTAAGTTTGAAAATTTTGACGAATGAGAGCTATATTTTTCTCGCTTGGTGAAGCTTTTTCATTGAGATGATTTATCTTTAGTACATGTGTTGTGTTGACTATCATATTTTTTGAAAATCAAGCACTTCCTCAATTTATATATATTTACTGATCAGTAGAAAGCTTTATTCTCAGGTATGTGATTAGGAATTGGGGTAACATTTAAGGGTATAAGTAAAATGCTATTTAATTATCATGATATTTATTTTTTTATTAAGAATGTTGCACATAAAATTTTATATACACGGGGGATTTTGAGTTAAGAATAAATTAAAGAAAAAAGCATACAAAAATATAAGTCACTAATCTAGCTATAGAGAAGAATACACAAGTTTCACCTGTAAATTCCGAAATTGATGATAAGACTCTGGTGGTATTACATCCGCCATGTCCTGAAGAAGTTTTTGACCTATTGCAAAAGGAAGAGCCTTCACATCCTTGGTGGATTTTGCATTTGAATGGAGCAGTTAATAACGGAGGAGCGAGCGCGGGCATAGTGCTTGTATCTCCGGAAGGCCATTATCTGATGAGCGCGATCCACTTTAAGTTCTATGCTACAAACAATGATGCGGAATATGAAGCACCGATCAATGGCCTGAAGATTGCTTTGTAAATGGGAGTTCTGAATCTAATTGCGTAAAGTGATTCAGAGTTGGTGGTAAATCAAGTGAATGAGGGGTTTCAAGCTCAAGGACCGCGGACGAAATTGTACTTGAGGTGCACACAACGGCTGCTTAAAAATTTCAAGGAGGTTAGACTAGAATGTGTATCACGAGAAAAGAACAGCAACGCGGATGCTTTGGCGAAAATGGGGTCTCAGCAGGAAGTTGTGTCGTTGGGGTCTATACCTTTGGAAATCCAGGAGATTCCCAGTATCCTGGAGGTAGAGGTAATGCAAGTAGATGAAACTCCCGAGAAAACATGGATGATGCCTATTCTTGCCTACATTAACAAGGGAACACTCCCTGAGGATTAATTCAAGGCTCGGCGACTCCGCTACCAGGCTGCGCGGTATGTGGTATATGATGAAGTATTGTATAAGAGAGGCTTCAATCAACCGCTGCTCATGTGTGTTGATGAGAAAGAAGGAAATTACATTTTGAGGGAGGTACATGAAGGAATTTGTATCAATCACATGGGGGTACCTTGTTGGCGATGATGATTTTATGCCAAGGTTATTATTGGCCTACAATGAAGGAGGATGATGCGAACTTTGTTAAAGCCTGTGACCATTGTCAATGCTTCACAAATTACTCATCTATGCTGGCAACGCTTTTGACATCTATGATGAGTCCATGGCCATTTTCCATGTGGGTAATTGATCTTATTGGAGAATTACCAAAAGTTAAAGGAGACGTCAAGTATGCAGTGGTCGCAATAGATTACTTCACTAAGTGGGCTGAAGCTATGCAACTAGCAACCATCACTACAAAGAAAATCAAAGACTTTGTATTCAACTCTATTGTATTCAAATTTGGGATCCCTTACAAGCTTGTCTCTGACAATGGGAAGCAGTTTGATAGCAAGGAGTTGTGGCGGTTCTGTGAGGATCTAAAGATTAAGAAATAATTTACAGCAGTATATCATCCGCAGAGCAATGGACAAACTGAAGCTGTCAACAAGGCAATAAAACATACTTTCAAGACCAAGTTGGAGGAATGTAAAGGAAACTAGTCTGAGGAACTCCCAAAAGTGTTGTGGTCTTACAACACGACTCCAAGGTCAACCACGGGATAATCTCCTTTTATGCTCACTTATGGATACGAGGCTATGGTTCCCGTGGAAGTTGGTTCGGGATCGCTCCATAGGGATCGCTATGCAGAAGGAGATGCTGAGGTTAACCAGTGGCTTCATTTGGATCTCTTGGTGGAAGCAAGAGAGAACTCTCAATTAAAGCTCGTAGCGTCTCAACAGGGCGCAACAAGGTACTACAACAAGAAAGTAAAGGGACAGCTGCTGAAAGTAGGTGATCTGGTACTCAGGAAGGTGATACCGAACACAAATAATCCCCAGCATGGAGTGTTTGGAGCTAATTGGGAAGGACCGTATAGAATAAAAGCTATATTGTGGAAGGGGATCGATCATCTTGAATACTTAGAAGGAAAACTTGTTCCGTGAGCGTGGAATGCAGAACATCTATGGAAGTACTACTAGTAAGGCGTGGTTGCAGCCCCTTACAAATTATTATTTCTATTTCCAGTTGATTTAAGTAGGGTTGTGCCAGAATAGTAGACTAGAAGCAATAAAATTCCTTCTAGCCTAGGGGGTAGTGCATGTACTATCCTAACTTAGAGCTAGTTGAAGAATCACATTTTCGAATAAGTTCCCCACAGAGCATAGTAGCCATGGCACTGGTGCACTTTTGACACTAGAGTGCATTATTAATAAAGACTTTAAAAAATTGTTCACTTTTTGACAATTATTGTTTGATTGATCTTATTGCTAAACAAAATGACTAGGAAATATATATTGGTGTGTCCTTTAAGGAAGACACGTCTCGGAGTTTATAAAAGTTACATAATAATAAAGCACGAGGACGCGCCCATTTCTCCAAATTGCCGAGGCGCATCCTCATAGTTCAAAATATTAATGAAAGTTTATGGCACTTGAATCAGATTAGCAAGTGAGGTAGATGCCTCCTGAAAGAAGGACGCGCCCTCACAATACAACACTTAGCTTATAATATTAGGGAGTTAACATAGGATGACTTATATACATGGAGAACTAAGAAATTTTTTGGATGTAATTGTAATAAGGACGCGCCCTCATTGGGAGAATTATTCTAGAGGTTATCTTAGATAAAGGGTGACGCTTTTTGAGTTAAAGATGCGCCCAACATATAACCTGTTAAGTAAAATTATTGTTCTATGGTGTATGAGAAAACAAGGTAAACATGAAAAGAATTGGATAAAAGAAAATATGTATAAAAATAATTCAAGGTATAAAACCTTGAGAAAGTTACCATCCAAATCATCTAGAAAAACTGAGTCATAAAATTACAAGTTGCAAGGCTTAAAGGGACTACACCCTTAAATTTGTTCAGGAAAATTCATGAATAGGAGGAAGACGCGTCCTAGGACGGGGGCGCGTCCTGCTGCTTGTTTTGATCTTTGGGAGGAGATTGATGTGGTTGTTCTTGGAGGGGTGAAGGTACTGGAGACGCGTCATCTTCGTCCAAGCCTAGGATGATTCTCTTATTTTTAATGGAATCTGCAGCCCTGGCTTTGAAGTCACTCATCCACTTTTGAGTCTTTTCATCAAATTTTATGAAAGTATCTAGATCATTTTCTATGAACCCGGAGCACCATTCCTCAAAACCAGCTTGATGAACTAGCTTCTTCTCCTCCTTCCAGCCATGAAGCCTGTCATCATTAAGGATATCCAAATCCATTTGCATAGAGGAGTTTAGAGCTACAACTTGGTCGATAACTTTCTCCATAACCGTGACATGCCCATCAAGACGCGCCTTTTCCAGTTGCAATGCAAGGATTTCAGCATATTTTTCCTTGGTGAGAAGTGTGATGCTTTTCTCCAAGATTTGACTTTCTCTTCACCTTTGCTCCTATCATTGTCAGCAACAGCAAGGCGTGCCCTCAACCTGGAAGCCATTTTTGCATTTTTCTTAGTGTGAAGTTGTAGCTCAACTGCAGCCCTCTTCATGGCTTTCTCCGTCTATTCCTCTGTCCTAAAAATCCATCCCTTTACCTCCTCTTCAGAGAAAAAGTCGGAGGAGGACGCGCCCAAGTGCTTATGAACAAGAGATTGATCCTATGGGACAGTTTTCTAACGCTTCGAGGGCGCATCCTCTTTGTCTGAAATGTTCACCAAAATGGTGTCGATGATTTTGGGAGGAGGAGAAGAGACCACAACAACAGGGGATCTTTGGCTTTCAGATCATTTTTTGTACCAGGGTGCTTGGTCCTCCCAGATTTCTGCTTCTTGAAGGCACTAATGGAAAAGCCTTTTCAGAGAGAAGTTATATCTACAAAGAAACATGGTAAAAGTTTGAAAATGGACGCGTTCACAAGGGAATTATTATAAAAATACTTAAAAAGAACGCGCCCAATAGTGGAGGATGCGTCCAAATGGAACTTAGTTAACGTTCAACAATACAATACATCATATATTCAGATAGGGGAAAGTTATAGACAAAGTGTCGTAGAGGTTAGGTATATTAGTTGTGCACATATGGAGAACAATACAAGTAAAAGATGATAAACAAGTAAACGCGCCCCTAGGACAAGACGTGTCTTAAAGCAAAGGAAAGCATGAACAGCAAATATAAAAAATAGAGAACAAGTTATGTATGTCTAATTTGACGCGTCCTCACTACTATGACACATCCTAAGTGTTATGGTTTTACCTTGCTCTAAATCTACTTGTTTATTGATATCAAGTTGCACCAATTCTGCAGCATTAAGTCCCCTGGATTTTTCAGAGGCTGTAGGAACGGGTTTTTCATTATAAAATTCATGATATTTACAAATGGAACCTACTCGTGCTGACAAGTCCCCAACCCTTTTGAGGTTGGCCTCTGTGATCATTTCCTTAAGGTTGAAGTATTTTGCAGCATACTTCAACACTTTTTCTACTCTCTTTTTCCTCTTTCTAGTTAACTCTTTTTTAGTTTATTTATCTAAGAAAGAAATAGGAAGATTAGTATAAAGAGAAGGAAGGAAGTTGGAAAAGAAGGACGCATCCTGAGTACTAGGACGCGCCATTGTGATAGCACTTACTTGGCTTCAAGTTAAAGCGTACGTGAGCCCTCTTGACATCATAAATGCAAAAAAATGGCTCCTTCCAATCTCTCTCGTGGCTAACCTTGCCATCATCAAAACCTTTGTTATTTAGCCACTTGTTGACAACAAGGAAGTGGTAGCCTGGAATAGACTTCCTGATGCTGAAAAAGTAGCTAAACTCCTTCATGGAGGGCGCACACATCTCTAGGTCATGGTACATGATGTATAGGGACCATGCCAGTTCATATGAATTTAGAGAAAGTTAAATGGGGGATACATCATACCATCTTAGGATCCTCTTAATGTATGGGTGCAAGGGCGCGCCCACGCCAAGGGAAATGAGCTTTGGGGTGAGCACCATCCTAGGGATCCTCAAGTTTTCCATCTTAAAAAGATGTGGCCTCGTCTTTCAAAGAGCATGCACCCATACACCTTCCATGTCGTAGTACTTCATGTTCCACCCAATCTCTAAGTATGTGGCAGTGGAATTGAAGCCAACACAAGCCAATTTGTTTTCCTTCTTTTTCCAGACATTCTTTTCTTCTTCGGGAAGGCTTTCAAGTTCTTTCCAATCGAAGTGTAGTTCTGCATCAGTTGGCTCCCAGTGCTCAAGTGGAGAATCAGATTTTTGTGGGGATATGGGATATTTTTCAGACTCAGGGGCCCTTTTTTCGAATTGACTTTCGCTATGAGGAGATGGCGCATCATGATTGGGAGACACGTCCTGTACTGGGGACACGTCATCTTTAGAAACAATCACGCGAGATTTGTGGTTGGCTGGTTGTGGGGATGATCTTATCATCGGTCCAGTCTTCAATAGCAGAGCTAGCTTTTGTCTGAATAGTTCTTTTGTGCTTTAGCTTCTTACTTCTTATAGTCAAGGGGATTTCATCCATAGACTCGTTACTCGAGTTTAACATAATTGAGCTTTTAGATTTAAGTTTCTCAAAGACACATGCTTCCACCTCGAGGAAAAAATTAGTTCTATGGGACTCAGATAGTTCAAGAGTAAAGGAGATGGGAGGTGGAGAATCAAGCCCAAGGCGTGTATTGAAATCCTTGAAAGGATGAAAAGTAAAAGATGAAGACGCGCCCTCGCCTTCCACTTGAAAAAAGAAAATGAAAAAGCTAAGGGCGCATCCATAACTTAAAAAAACAATAGGATGAGTCAAAAGAAAGACGCGCCAAAGCATATGAACGAAAAAATGGAGAATTTTGTATGAAGACGCGTCCTAGGTGTCTATAGAGAAAAATAAAGAGGTCAGTTGAAAAGAGTATGAAGAATATGGTGAATGTCGCGTCCTTCTTGAATGACGCATCCATGTTGTTATCCTCACATAAAATTACTTATTAGCGATTAATAGGACGCGCCCTATCGAAAAGACGCGTCTACATTATTCAAGCATGTGGGAATTCAAATCGATTATGGTCAATTTAGGGGGGAATTTATATAAACCCTAGAAACATGTGATTGAAAATCAAAAGAGCAAAGTATGACATTTGAACAGATATATACACGATATATGCACAGATACTTACAGAGGATATAAAGAACAATCATATAAAAATGAGGAACATGAACAGTTTAATGCCTATTGTGGCTGATTTTCTTGCTAAAATGAGGGAATAAGAACAGATTTACATACCTTGAAAGTTGAAAGATCGATTGAACACAAAAAATTGAGGAAAGAGCGGTGAAATGGCCGGATTCTTCGAACTTTGGTCTTCTATTGCGGCGGTGACGATGGCAATTTTAGAGATAAGAGAGAGTAAAGTGGTTCTGTTACTTTGCAAAAGGTATTTATAGGGAGTATAAAAAAAGTGGAATGATGACGTGGATGAAAGTTGTTAGAAATGATACAAATCCTAACAAGCAACCGTACAAAGGATGACGCGCCCAAAGTGTTGGACGCATCCTGGAGTTTAAAAGAAAGAAGTCCAAATTTTTGTCAATGATTTTGAGGATAAAATTTCAATTTTGTTTTCAACTACATATGGTGTAATGCCCCCAAATCCGGGGTCAGAGGATTTGATCGTCACTATAAAACCTCAATCTAAATTAACCTGTTAAATTAAAATGCAAATGCCAGTGGAAGATATTTAGCATCTATGACCCCAAACTAATCCAAGATCTTTTAAGGTTACAGTTCTAGAAACAAGAATTCCAAATTCCATAAATAATTTTCACTTCCTTTTAAAACTCTTTTCAACAAATTCCAACTCAATACTAACCCGCTAGTATAACTTCGAAAAGAAGTATACTAGGCCCAACTATAAAATAACACAATTATATTATAATATAATATAAACAACTTTTCATAACAGAACTTACACTAGCCCGCAAACCCTGGACCAACTACCTTCCAAGAGCTTCTTCTTTGCTTCCTCGAATTACGCGGCTAAACAACGCAAGCTAATCCTCAATAGAGGTTAAATTTAAAAACAGGCAAGTATGAGCGGAAGAAATGCTCAGCAAGTTCATTATAACATATATAGGGTCTTTTTGATATAAACCTGACGTCTGCAATAGAGCAGAACCTTTAAAATCATCAGAAAATTTTAGTTGAGGAACCCCAGAATTGGTTCCTTAATTGTATTCAAAACCCTTTTGATATTTTCAAGCGATATGCTTCAGCTTTACTTTGAATCTTGACGAGAATAAAACTCGTAAAACTGTGTTTACGGAAATATCGTAAATAACAATAATATGAAACAATGATTATGAACTGAATCACAACCTTTATTCAAAACCGACTCTTGATATTAATACTCATTTTGTTGTCATATCAAATTAGATATCAATACGAACTTTGATGCTCACAACATCCCATACTGAAGTCAACATCAATCATCTATACTAATACCACCTTTGATATTTAACAACAGCGTAAGTATCATCATAAATCGGAAACTGAATCAAAACCACATTTCACCTTTTTATACAAAACCAACAGTTGATAAACCATTCCTTATAAGATTATTAAAAGCATTATAATAATTTAGATTGGAATTCTTAAACGATGGTGTGTTGCCGCTGGTGATCAGCCACGGAGCAACACCAGTATGCCGAAGCATATCCAACTAAACAAAGGGTACCCAAGGCACATATCAGCCTAGCAAGGTGTTATATCCCGTATAACACATAGCTCATGTTGGACCGCCGCCATAGACTCTTAGGCAACCATCCAATATTGAAAACATTTTATTAAAAGGGGTCATAATACTCGACACCCTTATAAACTTTTATTCCCCCATTCACTTGGGTAGGAATACTCGCAAAACCAAATTATTTTACTCAAAATCCAAAAAAATTATAAATCTATTAATTTGATAAGTAAAAACATTTACTTATTCTGAACATAGAATAACAAAAGAGTATTTGCATGATAAAAATTTAATTCAGCAATATGTAAAACATTTATCTATTCTGAACTGAGAATAGGGAAAACAATACTTGCATAATAGGATTCAAAAGAAATATCAATTGAACAATAAGCGATGATAGGGGTACTTGCCTTTGGGTTTTTAGCAGTTATTCACACTCACAACGACACATCTATTCTCACATTCGATCTCAAAACATCACCGTCTTTTACTTCGCTAAATCTCTGATCTGCTGCTCATGCAGTGCTGCAACCCAATATCCATACTATTCAATTCTAGTCTTCATCCATTCCGTGTGGTCCTAATCGTCTTGAAAGACTCGTATCTATAATTTGAAAATATCATTTTAATCGTCTAAACGATAATTACTCGACGAAATCCACGTCAACACCCTATTGTCTACCCATATGATAGCCCGCACCAACTAAAACAATCAAACACAAGACTCATGACCCATGTACGCACGTAATTCACATATCACGTAAACACATAACCCACGTACCACATAATTCATATAGCATATGATTCAGTTCTTTTAAAACTGAAATCGGGTCAAAAATATAATTTATCGATCGATAATCGACTCAGAATGATTAAAAAATCAAACGACCTTGCAAAAAAAAAGAAATTAGGTCTCAAAAGTATTTTTATTGTAAGCGGAATATTTTTCTGAGTCTGGACACGTTCATTTCGTATTAAACAGACGAACGGTTCATCTTCTACGAATAAAATAAGAATAGTTCAATTAATAATAATATTAATTGAATATTCAATACTTTTATATAAATTTAAAAGCTCAAAATAATTTTAGAATATTATTCGGCTCAATTATAAATAATTACACTTCATTCAACTATTTATAAATAAAATTAAATGATTAAATGAATTAATCAATTAATTAAATGAATATATAATTAATCAAAATAAATTATAAATAAATAAATCAAATTATAATTTTCAAAAATAATAAAAGATGAAAATTTAAAATTGAAATAGATAATTTACAAAAAAAATCAATATAAGGTCTTTGTAAAATGGAATTTTCCCGGGGTCATAACCCCTCAAAATCAATTACAAACAATACAATCCAACTATATTCTAATAAAATTAATAAATTTAAAACACACAATAATTTATATTTGCACGTATAAATACGCCAGAAGCGAAAAAATACGATCAAAATCGACTTCTACAACAACTTCTAAAAATTATGAAACAAATATATAAACACTAATATGCTATAATATACACAAGTACGAAGGCGGAATTTCGAAATCGTTACCCAAAATAAATTCTGATCACCCTGAACAGAATATATGATGTCCGGAAAATATCTTCAGAAAAATTCGAAATTAATAGTGATAGACATATACACGTTGAAACGCCATGTGGAGTAATCACCGCCTCCAAACTCTTTTTTTACGCCCCGAAAATAAATTAAAACGGAAAATATGCTCCGCAAATTTTCTTCTGAAAACCTTACAATATATATACCTATGCGTAGGTATCAAAGCGATGATCGTTTATATATATAACAATTGAAATTTGGACGAACAGTTTGTGAGATATGAATTTTTGAAAATTAAAAGTAAATAAATATACGGAGAGGAGAAAGCAGAGAGACAGAGAATGGGAAGACGAGGCGGTGGAAGAAAAAGAATAGGGGGAGGGGTGGTTTATGCACAAAGCATTTTTCTTTATTTTTTTTATTATCCAGCCACGCGCAACACAAAACACTAGGGCACGTGTCTTTGTGTTGACACGTGTCCATCTCCTGTACTACACGCTCAATTCTGTTCCGCATTTTGATTCCTAACGATCCGATTTGCGGGTGAAAATAATTCAAAATTTTTCCAAAATAATTTTAAAATTTACAAATATTCAAAAACTAGTAAAATATAAATTTTGTAATTTTTAAAATATTCTTGGATTTAACATTAAACCCGCATTTCGCTGTTTAACGAATAAACTTGCGAGTAAAATTAACTCGAAAAATTACCGAAATACTTTTAAATTCTCGGAATATTTAAAAAATAATAAAATAAAATTTGCATAATTTTTAAAAGATTTTTGACTCGTGCGCTATACCCGCATTTTACGATTAAACGAATAAACGTGGGGGTAAATAAAACCCGAAAATTTTTAGAAACAATTTTAAAATTCTCTAAATGTTTAAATCTTAGGAAAATATGAGTTTCAAAATTTTTGAAACATTCTGAAATTTAATACTAAATTTACACTTATATATCGGATCCGAAAATAGATTACTTAACCGCTAAGTAACTATCAAAATGATACAATTTAATAGGAGATTTGGATAATTATCAAAACCGAGCTTCTTATAAAACACCCTATGAGAAAATAATGTTAAAATATCTCGTCTCTCGAGAATACGGGTTTTATCGATCTACCGAAATGATTATCGTATCGAAAATTTTGCGCCGGGACTCGTACGGGTCAAACCGTACTCCGAATCGAAAAAGTCAAAACACGAAAAATTTTCAGAATAATTAAATTAGGTTAGTAAGGAGTTTTCCGAAGAGTTCCGGGTTGTAAAACGCAAAAACGGTTGAGGTTGGACGATTACCGACTTTATAAAATAGTTTTATAATTACTCAGAAAATAATTATTAAATCTATAAATCCTTATAAAATCATATAAAGATCCAAAAATAATCAGAAAAATACTATAATTATCTATAATTTATTCTGGACATATAAAAATCAATATACTTACACTTTATCACATATAAACGCCTAAATATAAATATCAATCATTAGACAATTCACCAAAATTCCCATTATAATCACAAAATAATTATTTATTGACAAAAATAATTGCACAATATTTCCCGGATATTGCAAAACAAACTCAATTTACCGATATCAATAAGTTCGGCTTTCAAATAACTTTTCAAAATAATACATTTAAGTAAATATTTTTTCAGAAATTAACAAGGATCGATATTACACTTAACAATTAGCACATTACCATTTAATAACACCAACTCGTCAAACAGGAATAAAATATCCACCATTTTATTCCTTCTAAATCATAAAAGCATATATATATATTCAAATAATAATTATAATAATTCTAAAAATACGGAATATTACAATCTACCCCCCTTATAAGGATTCCGTCCTCGGAATCAGCAGAAGAGAGCACTATGGATTTTCTTGTCAACTTTCCAATCTTGTATCCATAACTTTTCTCAAAATTTCAAATAACACTAAAATTCCTTATGCCACATAGTTATCACGGAAGCTTCACTCCGCACCATTATTCCATCCACATCCTTTGATCAATTTCTCAATAGAATCACTTTTACTGATTGCGAGAATGAAGAATCGAGAGAAATATAGAGAGAAAGAAAAAGAAAGAGAGAAAAAGTTAAATAGAGAGAGAAATAAAGAAACAGGTTGACTTCGTTGTACGCCACTGATATTTTAATCGCATTACAGTCCACCGTCGCTCGTGGTAATCCTATCACATTGCCTAACTTTGACTTGACCAAGATAACCCTGCCCAACATGATTGGCATACCTTCGAAAAAGTGAGATGATAAAATCATGGAATTCCGAAGAGAAAAGGCATTCATATCATAACGGGTGTCCTAGCATTGTGGTTACTAAAACTCTGAATTTGAGGGAAAGTATTATTGAAATGAAAAAAATAACTGAGAGATCAATATGATCAAATGAACTTGACGTTGCGTGCCCAAATTAAGACACTACTAAAGGTTGTTAACCTTCTTGTAGTCACAACACACACAAGTGATGGCATCCCATCCAACTCCTATCACACAGATAGGTATACCTTATGTCCCCTATAATTAGGGTTGTTCATCTCAGTCAGAATAAAAGAATATGAAAGGAATTCAAAATTGAATGAATAAAACTGAACATATTTCAAAGCAGATATTTCTGAAGGAAATGAAATTCAGAAAACAAAATTCTGGCACAAAATGTCCAGGTGGTGTCATATCACCAATAAAACTATCCACCATATAAGAAAAATGGAAATTTCAATATTACAATTTGACAGAGCTATCAAAACCTGAAAATAGGCTTCATGACAGCCTCCGTCACATTACGTGGTTAAAAACGGGTGTTAGGGAATATATCCTTTAACAAATACCTCTTTTTGAGAGATGTCAAAAGAAGTTATAGAAAGAGAAGGTATTTCCAAGGTCTTAATGCTTATCTTTTATTTAAACTCTTCAATTGACTTATCATCTGATTTTAGACACTTCTTCATGTTATAAGGATATCGATAATCTTCATCATCGTCGAATCGTAATAGCCTCAGAAGATTCCACAATAGATATTCGCAGCTGACAGGAGTTCTATCCAGGTCAACACAACCATCTCCAACGAATATGTCAATCTTAACTTACTCGTTGGTACTATATCCAATAGTCCAAAAGGAACTCGATATGAGCTCAAGCGTCCACATATAGCTATACACACTCCTACACACTCTCGTTTCTAGTTTATTATAACCACAGCTCTGATACAAACCTGTAACACCCCCAAATCCGGGGTCAAAGGATTTGGTCGTCACTATAAAACCTCAATCCAAATTAACCTATTAAATCAAAATGCAAATGCCAGGGAAAGATATTTAGCATCTATGACCCCAAACTAATCCAAGATCTTTTAAGATTACAGTTCTAGAAACAAGAATTCTAAATTCCATAAATATTTTTCACTTCCTTTTAAAACTCATTTCAACAAATTCCAATTCAATACTAACCCGCTAGTATAACTTCGAAAAGAAGTACACAAGGCCCAACTATAAAATAACACAATTATAATATAATATAATATAAACAACTTTTCATAACAGAACTTTCACTAGCCCGCAAACCCTGGACCAACCACCTTCCAAGAGCTTCTTCTTTGCTTCCTCAAATTACGCGGCTAAACAGCGCAAACTAATCCTCACTAGGGTTAAATTTAAAAGCAGGCAAGTATGAGCGGAAGAAATGCTCAACAAGTTCATTATAACATATTTAGGGTCTTTTTGTTATAAAACCAACATCTGCAATAGAGCGGAACCTTTAAAATCATAATTGTTGAATCATAAAATTTTAGTAGAGGAACCCTAGAATTGGTTCCATAATTGTATTCAAAACCCTTTTGATATTTTCAAGCGAAATGCTTCAGCAATACTTTGAATCTTGACGAGAATAAAACTTATAAAAATGTGTTTACGGAAATATCGTAAACAACAATAATATGAAACAATGATTATGGACTGAATCACAACCTTTATTCAAAATCGAACTCTTGATTTTAATACTCATTTTATTGTCATATCAAATTAGATATCAATACGAACTTTGATGCTCACAACATCCCATACTGAAGTCAACATCAATCATCTATACTAATACCACATTTGATATTTAACAACAACGTAAGTATCATCATAAATCGGAAACTGAATCAAAACCACATTTCACCTTTTTATACAAAACCAACACTTGATAAACTATTCCTTATAAGATTATCAAAAACATTATAATAATTTAGATTGGAATCCTTAAATGACGGTGTGTTGCCGCCGGTGATCAGCCGCGGAGCAACACCGGTATGCCAAGCATATCCAACTAAACAAAGGGTACCCAAGGCACATATCGGCCTAGCAAGGTGTTATATCCCGTATAACACATAGCTCACGCGGGACCGCCACCACGGCCTCTTACACAACCATCCAATCTTGAAAACATTTTATTGAAAGGGGTCATAATACTCGACACCGTTATAAACTTTTACTCCCCCATTCACTTGGGTGAGAATACTCGCAAAACCAAATCATTTTCATCAAAATCCAAAACATTTATAAATCCATTAATTTGATAAGTAAACACATTTAACTATTCTGAACATAGAATAACTGAAGAGTATTTGCATGATAAACATTTAATTCAGCGATATGTAAAACATTTATCTATTATGAACTGAGAATAGGGAAAACAATACTTGCATAATAGGATTCAAAAGAAATATCACTTGAATAATAAGTGATGATAGGGGTACTTGCCTTTGGGTTTTTAGGAGTTAGTCACACTCGCAACGACACATCTATTCTGACATTCGGTCTCAAAACATCAACATCTTTTACTCCGCTAAATTTCTGATCTGCTGCTCATGCAGTGCTACAACCCAATATTCCATACTATTCAATTCTAGTCTTCATCCATTCCATGTGGTCCTGATCGTCTTGAAAGACTCGTATCTATAATTAGAAAATATCATTTTAATCGTCTAAACGATAATTACTCGACGAACTCCACATCAACACCCTATTGTCTACCCATACGATAGCCCGCATATAATTAAAACAATCAAACACAAGACTCATGACCCATGTACGCACGTAATTCACATAGCACGTAAACACATAACCCACGTACCACATAATTCATATAACATAGGACTCAGTTCTTTTAATACTGAAATCTGGTAAAAAATATAATTTATCGATCGATAATCGACTCAGAATGATTAACAAATCAAACGACCTTGCAACACAAAAGAAATTAGGTCTCAAAAGTATTTTTATTGAAAGCAGAATATTTTTCTGAGTCTAGACACGTTCATTTCGTATTAAACGGACGAACGATTCATCTTCTACGAATAAAATAAGAATAGTTCAATTAATAATAATATTAATTGAATATTCAATACCTTTATATAATTTTAAAAGCTCAAAATAATTTTAGAATATTATTCGGCTCAATTATAAATAATTACACTCCATTCAACTATTTATAAATTAATTGGTTAAATGAATTAATCAATTAATTAAATGAATATGTAATTAATCAAAATAAATTATAAATAAATAAATCAAATTATATTTTTCAAAAATAATAAAAGATTATAATTTAAAATTGAAATAGATAATTTACAAAAAGAAATCGAAATAAGGTCTTTGTAAAATGGACTTTTCCTGGGGTCATAACCCCTCATAATCAATCACAAACAATACAATCCAACTATATTCTAATAAAATTAATAATTTAAAACACACAATAATTTATATTTGCACGTATAAATATGCCAGAAGCGAAAAAATACGGTCAAAAGCGGCTTTTACAACAACTTCAAAAAATTATGAAACAAATATATAAACACCAACATGCTATAATATACACAAGTACGAAGGCGGAATTTCGAAATCGTTACCCAAAATAAATCCTGATCACCCCGAGGAGAATATCTTATGTCCGGAAAATATCTCCAGAAAAATCAGAAATTAATAGTCATAGACATATACACGTTAAAACGCCATGTGGAGTAATCACCGCCTCCAAACTCTTTTTCTACGCCCCGAAAATAAATTAAAACAGAAAATATGCTCCGCAAATTTTCTTCTCAACACCTTGAAATATACATACCTATGCGTAGGTATCGAAGCGATGATCGTTTATATATATAACAATTAAAATTTGGACAAACAGTTTGAGAGATATGAATTTTTGAAAATTAAAAGTAAATAAATATACGGAGAGGAGAAAGCAGAGAGACAGAGAATGGGGAGGCGAAGCGGTGGAAGAAAAAGAATGGGGGGGTGGTTTATGCACGGAGCCTTTTCTTTCTTTTATTTTATTATCCAGCCACGCACAACACAAAACACTAGGGCACGTGTCTTTGTGTTGACACGTATCCCTCTCCTGTACTGCACACTCATTTCTGTCCCTCATTTTGATTCCTAACGATCCGATTTGCGGGCAAAAATAATTCGAAAAATTTCCAAAATAATTTTAAAATTTCCAAATATTTAAAAACTAGTAAAATATAAATTTTGTAATTTTTAAAATATTTTTGGATTTAACATTAAACCCGAATTTCACTGTTTAACGAATAAACTTGCGAGTAAAATTAACTCGAAAAATTAACGAAATACCTTTAAATTTCTCGGAATATTTAAAAACTAAAAAAATAAAATTTGCATAATTTTTAAAACATTTTTGACTCGAGCGCTATACCCGCATTTTACGATTAAACGAACAAACGTGCGAGTAAATAAAACCCGAAAAATTTCCGAAACAATTTTAAAATTCTCTAAATGTTTAAAACTTAGGAAAATATGAGTTTCATAATTTTTGAAACATTCTAGAATATAATACTAAATTTACACTTATATATCGGATCCGGAAATAGATTACTTAACCGCTAAGTAACTATAAAAACGATACAATTTAATACCAGATTTGGATAATTATCAAAACCGAGCTTCTTATAAAACACCCTATGAGAAAATAATGTAAAAATAATTGCAAGATATTTTCCGGATATTTCAAAACAAACTCAATTTTCCGATATCTATAAGATCGGCTTTCAAATAACTTTTGAAAATAATACATTTAAGTAAATATTTTTAGAAATTAACAAGGATCGATATTACACTTAACAATTAGCACATTAATATTTAAAAATACCAACTCGTCAAACAGGAATAAAATATACACCATTTTATTCCTTCTAAATCATAAAAGCATATATATATATTGAGTAAAGTTCTATGGAGGGAATTTGTGGGGTAGTTGTTATAGCCAAAATTTGATGTTGAACATTTCAGGTCAAATACGGGTCAATTGGGATTGAAATGAGATAAAATGATGAAGAATTATGTCTAGGCTGCAATGCTGAGGTGTAGGACGTGCCCCAGTTTTTGCACGCGTCCTTTTAGATGATATGGGTCCTTTGAAACTGAGATGGCAGAGGGTGCACTTTATGGAGGGAAGACGCGCCCTGGTAAGGTCGAATGCAGGGTATGAATGGTTTATATGCTGGAGTTGTAATACAAGGGATATGTGCACATTCTACAAGAGGATGACGCGTCCTGTCTTTGGAAGATGTATAGTTTTGGTTTTATTTGGACAGCTTGGGCTTATCCTTACACAGGACGAGGCAAACAAAGGCAAGTTCAGGACAAGGCAAGGATGGAAGGAGCAATGGAGGATTATTTTCACTAACATATTTGTTTGCAGACACTCTTTTAAGAATTCCCTCCTTGAATTCGTCAAGGAGGGTGATGTCCAGGAAAAGCTTGAAGGCCTCCAGGGGAATGCCTAATGATTGAAGGTCTCCTCCTGTATTCAACAGGTGTCCTCGTTGGGGATACGGGGTGAACATTGGTGTGTGCTTTGGGAGCTCTGTTCTTGTATTCAATGGGTGTCCTCATTGGGGAACTTTGGAGTCATCCTGCACTTTACACCCAAGAGCTTGGGATCACCTGTCCTTCTGTCTGGTGGGTTATCCTTATTCGGGGGACAGGGACGTGTCTGGTATTTAGGGTGAACCTTGGCTATACCTACATTCGTAGATCAAGAGAGATAGTCGTAGCGAAGTGTTATCCTTACGCAGGGAGATGCACTATCCGTGAAGTCCTAGGCTTACGAGCGAGCCTTGGGCCTTTGTGGTTGGGCCTCATAGTTGGATATCCCTAAAGCTAGCGGAAGATGGATTCTGGAAGGACTTCTACCGGGCCTAAGAATGAGTAGTCTAAGCCCATTAGATTTCTTGTTCCCCAAGAACTACGTCAGGATTGATCCCTATATAAAGGGTACGTAGGCACATTGAAAGGGTAAGAAGTTGAGAGTTGATAAGGAGACACCACTTACCCTAATCAATCTCAGCCACCAATTAACACACAACCACCACACACCACTTGATTTTTTGGCGAAAAACCATCGTCATAGATCTTGATTCCGGCGAGAAACATCAAACCTTGTTGTTATCTGATTCCTCCGTCAGCAACAATGAGATTGTCCGATTTAGGTCAAATGATGCTACGTATGTTGAGTAATTGATTACTTTGTTATGGTTTATTAGATTAAATTGGTATAATTTAACATGATTTATTTTCCTAGTTTTCATCATAGAGTTGTTATTTGGGGAGAGTTTTCCAAGATCGTTATTTTAACAAGCACTAAATTGGAAACATATAAGAGTATGTTTTGTACTTTTTCCTGATGGTTTTTCATATATTTCAGTGTAAGAACCATATAGAACCTACATAATAACCTAATATTTAGGCTTCAAGAAGATTGTTATAAGTCGTCTATAAACGATGATGGTCAGAGTTCGGAAACTATCGTCATTCCAACATTTGAGATGATGTCTACTGGCAAACTAATTCTGAATTCTGAAAATTTGTTTAAGGTTGTCCGGATTATAAATATGATGCAATGTTAAGTTTGTACACAACTTTTTCAGTGTATATTCATCTCTTCCTCATTTTGTTTCGAATTAAACAGAAGAATATGTTCTCAATATTTGTGATTTCCAGTTTTGAAGAGTTTTCTTTCTGGTGGTACAATTTATTCAACAAGTTTCAGACTGAAGTTATTAAGATTGATAACAGCAACAAATGTGTTGAATATCCTCGCATCATTCCAGTTGTCAAAAAGTGGTATATGATCAACTGTTTTATCTCCCAATAATAAATAAGTCTTATATTGTCTCATCTTTACAAATTAATTTAATGTCTGTATTAACTTTTTTAGGTTTAGAATCAAAATTTTTGCTGAGAATTCTACGGGTTCATGCGTTGTGTTTCTTATGGACCATGTTGTGAAGTCAATGATTTCACAATCTGCTACCAATCTCAGGAAGGACACATATAATGTAATAATGTAATTGTATATAGTTTAATTTTATTTTTATAAAGGTGTAAGTACCTTCCTCAGTTAATAATAGACTTCCTAATCATTTGTACTAGAAATAATTCTCAATATTGTTTTGGTATTTATCTTTTAAAGTTCCCAAATTGGTTTCTAATGTTCTACTTTCCTTGGATGAAAAAGTTCTTTTTGCTGTAGTCACTGTTAGAGAAGATAAGCACAACAAATGCGGTTTTTTATTTCATGCCACTGACCTTTATGAAACATCTATAACAAGCACTTGTCTCACTGATGTTTCAAGTCGACCTCAGATTCCAGTCATTAACATATCTGATATAAGTCTAATTCCTTTTGTTATTTTTAGAATAATTTCTTATATTTTTTGGTGACATGAAGTTATGATACTTAGTCAATTGTTAGTTTTGCGGTTAATAGGTTTTTCTGACTCTTGCAAAACTCCAGACTCTGCAATGTCAGTTAACAAGAAGATCAAAGTGGTAATCATTATTATAAATATTTATCTTAACATTGATGCAATGAAATCTTATTAGAGTTTTATCATATTGTAGGAGAAGTAAGGAATCCGTATCAAGTGTCTGAATACCTAAAGCATTTGATCCACAACAAGCATGCGAAAATTCTTTTGTCATAATAATTATATAATAAATAGTTAAACTTAATTAAGATTAGTACATGAAGATATTAGTCACAAAATAAGTATTAAAGAATTGACTTGATCTTAGTCGATGTTCATGTCATCTGGTTTCTTAGGAAAATCTATTTCAAATTTCACTTCATTTGCTCTATCTCCAGACATATTAAAGAGTATATTGTGCTCTAATCTTACTCTTTTATATTTTACAAACTTACTCCAATCGGCAGAGAACCTTTCTTTACAAGCACTTATCGATAATCCCAACCTCCATCTCCCCTAATTGCAGTCACTTCATCTTCTATCTTCCACAAGTTTTTTTCTTGAATGTAAATACTGAGGAATGTACCGAGAGAATGTTGTAAAATATGATTTTGGATAAGTCATAAATATTAATAAGGTCCTTATAAATAAGTGTAAATAACATACAATCAACATACAATCCTTTTAATTATAATTCAAGTAAGGTGTGGCCTTTAATCCTCTAACAAGTTTAGCTTTAACTCTAAATTTATCATTTTTCCATTTTATGATAATGTGGTTGAACCTAATGTTCGTAGTAGTATTTTATATTCTTCTAATAGTTTTCAAGTAAGTCTTTCTTTTGTAATTTAATTTATAATTTTTTAAAAAAATTAAAAAATTAAAAAAAAATTATATTTAGTTTTCAATTTTTCAAAAGCTATCTCACTTTTCAAAATAATAAAGAAGTAAACAGTTGAATAACCAAATGGTAATTCTCGCGTACGTAGCGCGGATACAGTAGTAATTTTATCTCCATGTTGAAGGGGTCGAAGCTAATATCCTCAGTAATATTTTGTTCTTGTAATTTTACTTATAGGCAAGTATTCTTGCAAAATGATGTCTCAGATTTTTTAAAAATTATTAATTTTTTTAAAAAAATCCTTATATTTATATTTGTAAAGATAGTATATAAGTACTAATTGTGTTTATTATTAGGACGTTGAAATTGAAAAAGTAGAAGTATAACTTTGTAAAGGGATATATTGTGAAATTAAAGATTTAAGATATATTAATAGTTGTGAATCTATTAAGCACGCCGAAATTTTTCTAAGATTAATTTATATTATGTTAAGAGTTAAAACTCGTTTGTAATTAAAGTGTTGTGATAGCCTGTCTAAGCAAATCTTCAATATTATTATTGGTTTCATTTTTTGTTACAATCACCAAAGATAACTCTTCTAGTAGTTTTCCTTCAAAAAAAATTTGTCATCATAAGTTATACACGTATTTTGTACTAAAAGTCCAAGGTGTTATTCTTTAATTTAAATAGACAATTATTATTTGTTTTTAGAAAAGAGTTTTTGATAATGTGTTATGAGTAATATAAAATCTCTAAAGTTATAAATTTTTTTTAATTTATAAATAAAAATAAAGAGTTGATTCTCCAAATAATAAAAATTGCTTGCGTAGGGCACACGCCCTAGTTATCTTAATAAAAATAAATATAAGTAACAATCAAGAAAATATTTGTTAATCGGGTTAAAATAGTATCATTTTCTTAAAAAAAGTTGTAATGAGTAAGTTTTATATTAAATATTTTTTAATAGATAATTCTAATTTTTTTTTATAAAATGAGGAACACATTTAGATTGAATTTAGGTATAAAGTATTACATATGCTTTATTTCATTTTGTAAAGTAAGAAATTTACGAATTGTCTTTTAAAAAATCTAGAGTACATGAATCCTATAAAACATAAAAATTAGGAAGAAATATAATAATAATAATAATAAAATATTATAAATCAAAATTAAAATATAAATATAATAGAATACATTCAAAAGTACTATGATAATTGATTAGTAAAAAAAAGTATTATGACAATTAGATGTAAAGTATTTTTTTCAAAATGACTACTAGAATAGAAAAAATTATAAAATATTTTTATAAATACGACAAGATAAAATCCCAACATTTTTTTAATCTTTTGATCAAACTCCTGAAAAGAAAATATATAAATAAAAAAAAATATTTACGTAAATATATTATATGGCATGATTAAAATATTCTCCTTACGAATTTATAATGTGAAAAAATTAGACAACCAGGAAATAAAATAAATTATAACACATACGTTATATTTAGGTTATCCAAGTCAAATATAAAAACAAAATAATAACTAAATAAATAAGTACAAAAAGTATAATTTTTTTTAAAAATATATTATTCATAAAAAACATAAGACAATTGATTAGTAAAAAAAAGTATTATGATAATTAGATATAAAGTATTTTTTTTCAAAATTATTACTAGAATAGAAAAAATTATAAAATATTATTATAAATGTGAGATACAGTCTTTTTCGTAGTTTTTGATTATTTTGCTTATAAATAATTAAGTGTAATATTAAATTAGTAATCTAGGAAGTTTACTAAATCAAATAGTAATCCTCCCCTAGGTTTGTATTTGTGGCATTTTCCGAGAATCAAGTCAATGTCGTTTATTTGGTTTTTTATCCCTAAAACATTTCTCGACAAAAAATAATTGACATAATTTGGGATAGATATATCAATTTGATAATATGCTCTAATCTAGGTTGTTTCTGTCAAAGAAATAACAGGCAACGACTAAAACGCACAAAAATCGAGAATATTCAAAACACCGCTTTTACGAGTTTCAACTGTCAAAATTATTTAAAAGCGTGTCGATCTTAATAGTTTTACCCTCATATATATTTGATATATTCATTTGAATATAAATATCAAATTATCTTGCCAAAAGCCGTGCCAACAGATCAAATGCAGATTTTATTCCGAGAAACCCTGATATGCTTATTTATCCGGATAAAATCAGTATAAATTTAAATGTAATTATTCTCGGAATTCATAGTCACTATTATTTAAGGAATATTATGTTTGAATATATATCAAGTCAAAACGTTTTGTCTGAATTGTCGGTAAAGATAAATGACTTTTTCTGTCGTTTTGGAAGGCTGTTTTAACGTTCAAAAAATCCGAAATGATACTTAAAAAATATCTTTTTGACTTGAAACTTTGGATTTGACATAAATATATTTATTTCTAATATTGGTAGGAATTTTATAATTTTTTCATGACTTTTTTCCAGGACCCCTGAAATCAGTGCGTAACTGATTTATCGGTCGCTTAAAAGTCATAGATGGTGAAATAATTTCAAGGTGAAATATTGAGAGCTTCTACCTCGTATAATCTCTCCTAAATTAGTTAATATTCCGTAGATCTTTATCCGGAATAAAATACAACTCCGATTTACTTAAATTCCGAGTCGAGGTAATTTTGTATAAGTCGATATACGACATAAACAAATAACCTCCTTGTTGAGTTAAAGTAAGTAAAATTTCATATTCCGAGTTATAATCACTTTGTATAAATCTCATATAGAGATATAAATGAAAGCTTCCTTGTCGAATATTTACTAAACGGTTCTTTTTGTTTTCGAGTTAAAGTTGATTTGTATAAGTCGAAAGTAACCACATAAACAATAAACTTCTTCATCTGAAATAGAAAGTAACTTAAAGACTCGCTCTTATTCCGAGTTAGAAGCTATTTGTATAAATCTCGTTATAATTATAAGAGATATAAGCAAAACGCTTCCTTGTTGAATATTTGCAAGTTAGTCCGTTTTATTTCCAAGTTGAAGTAAAATTTGTATAAGTCGATATAATATGACATAAACAAATACTTCCTTGTTTGAAATAAAAAGAGACTTAAACTAACTAAATTCCAAGGTTACGATCTTTTGTATAAGTCTCGTTATAATTATAAGAGGCATAAACAAATTATCTCTCGTTGAATATTAGTAAGTTTGTTATAACTTCGAATCCAAGTTGTACGCAACTTGTATAAATCTCACTATATTATTTAGAGATATAAACAAGACTTCCTCATTGATTTAAAGAAGTTAAAATAACTTTGAACACTAAGTTCATGGTTACTCGTATAAATCTCATCTAATTTAATTAGAGATATACACGAACCTTACTTACATTGTTCTTGAAGTTGAAACCAACCTTAATTCTGAGTCGAGAAACATTCGTATAATTTAATATTCGATACAAAGTCTCCTCGTTTATATTAAGTGGTTTATCTTAGTTTGTTAAAAAACCATTATAACTATTTGTTATATTTCTCCCAAAGCTTTTTAATAACTGTTACGAACAATTGATGATATCAAACAGAAACTATCAGAAGCATCAACGGATGATGATTACAAACATCAACGGATGATGAGTATAAGCATCAACGGATGATGATGATATCAACGGATGTTAGTATTCGACGGATGATGATGTTAACAGATGATGAGATCAGTATTTGTCACATCAGTTGATCTTTGAAGAGGAAAATGAAACAGGAATTTCAAGTCGGTGGAGGACTTTATCTCAGAAGCAATAGTATAGGTTTACTTGTTGTTAATAGAATATGATTTTATTAGGCCCTTAATTAACTGTAGGGGGTGAATACAGTTAATATGATCAACTAGACAAAGCTTTAACAGAATCAAACAGTTTTTATATAAATCTTATAAAAACTTATTACACGAGTACTCTCTCAAAAGGATGAACAAATATTTTTGACAGCTGCTAGGTTATGCGAAAGATATAACAATGTCGCTATGCATATATCATGAACCTAAACTATGATTTTATAGAGCACAACTACCAATGTATAGGGAATCCTATTATATTAACAACAAGGAAACCTATACTATTGTTTCTGAGATAAAGTCCTCCACCGACTTGAAATTCATGTTTCCTTTTCCTCTTCAAAGATCAACTAATGTGACAAATACTGATCTCATCATCCGTTGACATCATCATCCGTCGAATACTAATATATGTTGATGTCGTCATCATCCGTTGATGCTTATACTCATCATCCGTTGATGTTTGTAATTATCATCTGTTGATACTTCTAATAGTTTCTGTTTGATATCATCAATTGCTCCTAACAATCTCCCCCTACTTGTTCATTATGAAATTATGGACAAGTTCCAATTGATGATGTCAAAACTATCTAAAAGCCGGAACCAAGTATGTATATTCAATGTTGCTTCAGTGAATATCAGATTTTAACTCTTCATCCTGAACTGCTTCTTTAACTTGAGTAATGTCAGAGGTTAACTCCACTTCCTCAGCTCAGAATGCTTCCAGAAATCTTCCTTTAATCATCAGCTTAAATGATTTCTGCTTCGATAAAATTTTCTTCAGTATCAAGAGCTTTAACTACTGTACATATTAAATCTATCAGAGTTTAAGATTTAAATTCTTGGATATCATCTTCAGCTTTGGCTTCTGACTTTGAAATCTTTGACTTTTCTTCTATCTTCTCCTTTCCTTTAAGCTTCATGTCAGCAGTTCCAATAGTTTGTATTCTGAGAGATCTTTCACCTTCTGCCTGACTGATTTCCCTTATAACTATACCTCCGGTTGGTCTGTTAGAAGGTTCATCTTCATAAAGTACTTGAGAATTAACAGCAATATCAGCATTTACTGTCTTCATAGAATTTTTAAAGTCTTCCTCCGTTTGCCTTTAGCTGTTCAAGATCAACTTCAGGATTTTCCTTTACAAATATTCTTCTACTTACTTCAGAATCAAATAATTGAATCTTTGGATTTTCGTAGAATAGAGTTGTCTTTCTTCCTTTAACTTTCAAAGTTTGAAGATATTGGCTTGCTTCAGAATCAGTTTATTTCTCCAGAATACCTTGGTCTTCATCAGTAACAGTTGTAACTTGTGAAAATTTTGGCATTTTAGTAGCCACAATCAATTCTTCAACTTTTTAGTCATTCCTTTTGCTTCTTCTTTTAATCTCCTTATGTTCCCCATTATTACCTCCATCAGAATATTCATTTACAGTACTTATCAATGACAGCTGTTTGTATTTAGATTTATCAATTTTCTCCCCCTTTTTGGCATCATCACTAAGTAGTAGAGAAAGAATCAGCTCCATTGAATTCTGTACTTCAGTAAGTTGATCAGATATTTGAGCTTGATTTACTTCCAATCTAGCTTGACTGGCTTCAATTAAAATTTTTCTGGTAACTATTGGTGAAATTTGTTTCTGAATTTCCTGATGAGTAAGCAGCTTTGAAGCAATCAATGATTATTTAATCTGACTAATTTGAGTAGTTGTTGCTTCATAAGCTGTATGTAAGGATCTGACAACCAAAGTAGATGCCTTCAAATGATTCAGCACATCAGGATTTGTAATCTTCTGTTCTGCTGATGTTCAACAGCTCGAGTTCTAGGAATAGGATATGTAGAATCTTTCCAATAAGCATTCCAGAGATTATCAGAATAATCCTGCTTCTTCTTAGCATCTAACTCTGTCATTTTCTGTTGTCAAACATGCACATGCATATCTTCAGGAAAGAAAAGGTCATTCTCAAGATCTAACATAGTATTAGATATATGAGTTTCTTTACCATCATTAGATTCTTCAATAGAAGCTGGATCTTGCACTAATTTCTGAATTTTATCTTCAGCTTCAATATGCAGAATAGAATGAGAAATTGATCCAATGGCTTCAGAAGCTTCAACACCTATAGCAGTTATCTCCATATTTTCAAATATTGTAGATAAATGAATTGGAGCTTCAAAATCTTTCAGAACTTCAGTTCCTGTAACATGTTGTGGTGATTCTGAAATGGATGAATCTTTATAAATGGACTATTATGCTACTACATCTTAAGCAACAATAGGGATTATCTCATTTGATGGTATAGAAGAATGAATGGACTGTTTTTCAACAAAAATAGGGATTATCTCATGTGATAGAATAGTAGAATGAATAGACTGCAAGAAAGTATCAGTACTTAGACTTGCAGGGAGATCAATAGCCTTTGATACATCAGAGTGTTCCTGAGATTCAACAGATTGATGTTCAGCATCTGTTCCTTGAGAACTTTGAGCATCTACAAACATGTAGCAAATTAAACTTAATCTCTCTATTCTTTTAAAGTAGTCTCACTACTTCTCATACCACATATCTCATGACTTTTAATAGTCAGAGTTTCCTCACAAGGATTACTAAATCCTATCTCTCATTTACCTCTCCTTTTGCCAGGAAGGATCCTGCCTCTCTTAAATTTTGTTTTTCTCTCAATCTTTTCACACATCTCGTAGAAAAAGGCTAAGAAAGATTGTCCTACAGAAATAAGAGGTGGCTAAAGAAGGGTGATCTGTGATCATACAACTAGAGGTAGTCCTTAACTAAGGTCTAGATGTAATCATATCAACATGATTTATATTATAAAAAACATACTATAAATGCTGAAATAACTAAATCAATATTTAAATTAAATGATGATAAAGTAATACCAATATTTATACCTTTTGAATCTGAAGAGGCAGATTCCGTGCAAACATTCAGTTGTGGTACTGATAGAATATCAGTAGACCTTTGAGACGAATGAACTCTACCTTCAGCATCAGTAATAAGAGTCACTACAACATGAATAAGGCGTGAATTGCAACTTTGATGCAATGGTTCTTGTGTAGCTGGAGAATTAGGAGTTGTTGGATGACTTTGACAACCAGGTTCTTGTGTACTCTTCTCTACAGTTGCAGTAATAGACTCCTGAGTAGGTTCAATCAGAGGCTCTTGTGCTTCAAAATCTGCTACACCACTTTGAGGTGTAGGTTCTTGTGTGATTGGATCAGAAGATGTAGCTGTTGTACCCCTTTGAGATACGGGTTCTTGTGTGCTTGATCCAGGAAAAAGTCATTTTCCTTGTAGCCTCTTGACACTATCTTCTACTTGCTCATGAGAGACTTTCCTTATTTTCTTGTGATATTACATGATTGGAGTTTGAGACAGTTCTACAAGTGCCTCAGCAGTAGACTGGATATCAGAATTTAGATTTGATGCACTCTGTGTCTCCTCAACAATTTCCTGTTTAAGCTTGAGCAAGTGTTGATTGTAATAAGCTTTGACCAATCTTTTTCTTTTTGGTCTTGAATTTGTATGAGAATCAGCAGTTGTGTCCTTTCCAGTTGATGAGACAACTAGTTTTGGAGAAGAATCAGACAAAAGGTTTGGAAATCTGGAGGATAAGGTAAAATTGTACAAGTTTCCTCTTTATAATTTCTGAAGGTTTTGAAGAATGAGGAACTTGATATGCTTCGATTTTTAACTTAGCTATAGCAAAATTTGTAGCTTTTTACAACAACTGTCTTTTGAGAGACACTTGAGGTGGCTTCTGTTTGAGATGGGTTTAGTGTTTGAGTTGTTGTACTAAGTTCAGCTACAAGGGGGTTTCCAATGGTTATTTCCTGTAGCTTAGCACTTTGACTGTTAAGCAGACCATAAGTCTTGCAACTAAAGACAACCCCAAGAGAGCTAAATGCAACCGTTTTTCATCTTGTGAAATTAAGTCAGAAAAAGCCTTTTTTTTGTCAACTTAAACACATACACTATTTGATTAGAGGGGATAGGGGTATTAGAAAAACAAGCATTGAAAATCAACTGAGAGAATCTAGCATAGTATACTGTATTTCTCTCAGCATTTATCCTATCACCAATAAAAGACAGAACTACTGTACCATAATCATAATGTGAACCATGAATTAGAGAGTACCCTATCTACTGTGTCATAATGGGCAAGGCATCAAAATTTGAGGATTTGTTGTTGAACCCTTTTGTGATGCAATCAAAGAAGAAATTCCATTCCTTCCTTAGCCCATTTCTTTTTAACTGGCCAAGGTTCTTCAAATCATTGTCATAACCAATCTCTGTAAAGAATCTCCTCATCTCATTATCTCCAGCCAAACTTGAGTAAGAGGTATGAGTAGGCAACTGTAGTGCATCTCGTACAGTTTGAGGAGTTACTATCCTTGTTGTATTGTCAAATTCAAAAACAAGGCTTGGAGATCCATTAAATCCTCCATCATCAAATATGACAGTTCTCTAGATAGCAAGAACCTGGTCACCAGAGATTGTGGGTGGAGCTGTGAGAGCAAACACAATCTCACTATATCTAAAATATTCCTGAAAAATGTGAAAATCTACTTTCACTCTGTTGTTAGACAAGATTGATGAATAGTTGTTAGTCACAAAATTGGCACCACCATAATTAAATGGTTTAGAAGCAGCATGTGAAGTCATGGTTAATTTTTCAAGAAGAATTTACGAACAGTAGTTAGGGTTTCAAAGTTTACAATTTTGAGAAGGGTAAAGTAGTGGAGAGATTGTTAGAAAATGAATAACACACGGAAAGGGTGAATGTGTTTTACTGTTTTTAGGCTTTTCTTGAATGTTTTTGGCTTTGTTGAACAAAGTAAATTAATTCTTGTAGTGAAATGCGTTCATACAGAATTTAAGCTTGCAGAAAATAAAGAACACGGATCTTCAAAACTCACATAATTTTATAATAAAATTAAGACTGTTTTGCTACAAAATTTCTAGGCTCTTTGTTGATAAAGAGCTTAGCTTCTTCTTGAGAGTGTTACAAGAAATTTGATCTAAATTGTTACGACTGACTAGAGACCAGTGTTAAGTTTATAACTCAGTTAACTGCTGGTTTACACAGTGTGTAATAAGACATGCTATTAGCTTTTCTAAACCGTCACTTGTCATTTCTATTTATAGAAAAGTAGATCTTCCATTTCTGGATTAGCATATCTTTAGCATCCCGTGTTCACTTTGATCTTCCTCTGTCAGTTAATCTTTACCATTGATCTTGCACATTCTTCAAGCTGCTTTTTGTAGACTTATCAATCCATCTGTTGGATTGTTTGTTGATTGTTTATCTTGGATATTGAACTGATAAGCAACTTTGTACTTTGAGATTGTACCTCGAGATCTCCAGTTTAGGTCTATAGAACACTTGACATCTCGATAAGTATATTGGCTTATCGAGATCTCTAGTACTCTATATTTAGTTTGCCTTGTAGAGGTCTTCAATTCTCTATAAGAGAATTTAGGCTTGTCGAGATCTCTAGTCTTCACATCTTCACTTTGACTTATCGATAACTCTTAGTTCTCTAGTGGCTTCTTGACTTGTCGATATCTCAGAGTTCTCTATCAAAATTAACTTGTCGATATCTCAGAGTTCTCTAGTGATCTTGTCGATATCTCTGAGTTCTCTAGTGAATTTTGACTTATCAATATCTCTGAGTTCTCTAGTGGAACTTGACTTATCGATAACTCAGAGTTCTCTAATGAATGTAGATTTGTCGATAAATCTGAGTTCTCTAGTGAAGAAATGACTTGTCAATATCTCCAATCTTCAGTTCTTCAATTTGGCTTGTCAATATCTCTGAGTTCTCTAGTGGCTTTCCTGACTTCTCGATAAGCCAATCTGGAATTCTCGAATAACTTCTCTATAACAATAAATATGTGACTTGTAGAGATCTTGACTTAGAGTATTTTTCCTAAAACAGATTTATTCAACTCCAAGCTTTTTCATAATTTTTCTGAGGCATAATCTTCTTGATCTTTTTCCAGATAGAATTCTTAGGCTTGACACTGTTTATAGAAAAAAGGCTCCAGTCTGCTCCTTTGATATTTTTATAGACTTTAAAAGTACAAAATAAAAATTAATATAACAATACAACTTACTTAGGGTTGACAAAATGTCTTAGTCTTGTTAAAGTACAAGCATGTCTTTTACAACAATCTCCCCCAATTTGTGAGAAGATTGCTTAATACAAATTCATGCCTGTTAACAAGACTAACCCCAAGTTTGAAATGATGGAGAATAAAATTAATACATAGATCTTATAGAATTATAACTTGTACACCATAAGATTCACAAGCTTCAATGATTACAAGATTCGGGTAAAGACAGTTTTTACATTTGCTTCTTCTCTAAGTTTATCCTTCAAATGGTCAAGAATTTCAAGTTCTTCTATGATAAGTGTTCCACTTGGGGCTTCGACAAGTTTTTGTCTTGCTGCCTTAGGATAACCATTGTCCAGAACCTCTAGGCAGAATCTTGAGAATCCACCATCTCTGATGTTTAGAAATCTCCCATCTTTAGAAATTCTGCTCATTCCTTTTGTTTTCAACTCTTCTGATCTTTTTATGAACATGTCTATTTCTTCATCATGCCTCCATCTTCTTTCTTCAGCTTCAGCCTCATTTCTTTTCTTTGTTTCTTCCCTTACAATCAACCATTCAGCTAGAGATGATCTCCATGCCCTTGTAGCAGTATCCTTGTCCTTTAACAAACCTATCACTCTCTTAATTTCTGTGGGAGCCAAATAATCCATTAACTTTTTGTTTAGAAGAGTGAATGTACCATCCTTAAAATAAATTCTAACTTCTCTCAGGGATACAATCCAGACTTTAACAATTTCCTCAGCTAGATATTGGAAATGGTCTTCATCTGAGATGCACCAATTTAGAGGCAGAAAGTCAGATTCCTTAAAGCAATTACAGATGGCCCTTTCAGTGACTTCTCTTTTCTTTGTAGGCTTGACTTTCTTAGGTTTTCTCCTAACAGATTTGAGCTTGAAAATTAGTGAAGGCTTGGCTAAAGGTAGGGTTGTCATTTTCTTGAGATTAGTGTGGCCTGAGGTGATTGGAATTTTTAGGAAAGAGTTGGCTATTTGTTTGTATAGAAATTTTGGCTTAGATGTTTGGGAAGGTTTGATGTTCGAGATAGTTGATGTTGTAGGTTGAGCTGAGGTTTGAGTTGGTTGTGTTTGGATTTTTAGGGTTGTTTGAGTTTCTGAATCATCATGAGGCTTTCTGCTCTTCCTCTCACCTCTTCTCTTCTTTTCTTCATCTTTCTTGGCATCCTCCTTCTTCTTCTCTCTACCCTTGCTCCCAAATGGCTTACTGGATTGACTAGGATTTGAGCCAGAAGGATTTTGATCATTCTTCTTCTGCTCATCATCATCCAAGTCATCCTTGTTGAACTGTGTTTTGGGCAAGTTGGCTTCTGCATTTTCCAGATATCTCCTTGGTAGCTTTATCATTTCCATATCATCATTGTTCTTATTTTTCTTAGCTCTTAAGCCAGTTCCTAGGATCATGATAGGCTTCTTGTTGCTCATGACACAATGTTTGGGGATCTGAAAATGTCTGAATTTTTTGGTGGTTGGACAGATGTATGCTATACCCTTGCTTGGCTGTAGATATGCTTCAGGAAGGGCAGCCACTTGAGCGTCTCTCAAATAAGTTAATAGCATGGTATCTTCATGAGTTATAACTCTAACTTTGCTGATAAAGATGTCTAACTCAGATGCCCTCCTTGAGATAAGGTAATTTAGGGACACCTGCATACATCAGTCTGTCCCAGAGTCATTTGCATTGATCACTATCCTGTTATGCACAAAATTGTCCTGATTGACCTTGATCACTCTTATGAAATTAATTGTCTTGTCCAGAGCCTTCTTATATGTGAAGTGATTATTATTGAGAGAAGCTTTTAAAGCTGTGAGAAATTTATCAAACTATCTGCTCAAACTAGGTCCTTTAGCAGCCCTAATAAGTCTCTCCATGTCAAGATCAACTTCTTTAGCTTTCTTTTCAACATCCTGGACTTGCTGTTGAGATGACCTTGATCATGTCAACCTAGCCTCTATCTCCCCCTTCGTCTTGTTGACAGGCATTAGAAGGGGAGTAGGGATTTCAGGCCTTACTTGTTCAGGCAAAGAAGGTAGTGGTATGTCGAGTTTACCCATGATGGCTCACAAAGCTATAGAATTCTGTATTTGAAGATGTTTTTGAGAGACCACCAGGGTTTGGATATCTGTTTGTTGGCTCTTGACAAGAGATGTCAAAGCCTGAACTTGTGCAGTGAGAGAAGAGTTGGAGTCTTGCAATGCTGTCACTTGACCCTGTAGAGACTGAATTTGCAGATTAGTTGAAGTGGATCCAGTCTGATAAGAGCTGCTAGATGTGCCAAAGTGTTCTTCTACATCATGTTTGATCCCTTTCATTAGCAAAGATGAAGGCTTAAATCTGCTCTGGTGAAGTTGATCCAGCTGGACCTTGGTCTCATTTGAGTGAGTAATTTATTGCTGGACCACTGTATGGAGATTGATGAAAGATAGTTTGAGGTTTTTGACTTCCTTCTCAATAGAGGCAAGATCCATCCTAGCCATTTGCTCAGTAAAATGCTTGAATTTAGAAGAGATCTTCTCTTGAGATGGTATGATCTTGTCCATTTTCTCATTCACCAGTTTTCTGATTCTGTCATCATGACCATTAAGCTTGATTTCGAGAGCCTTACCAAATAGATGCAATGCTTTGAGCTGAGCTTTGTATATATCTGTAATGGCATCATATACAGCTTCTGGACTCAAGTCTTTTGCATTGCTGCCCAGAATAGTAACATACTCTTCTCTAAATTTGGCCAGAACTTGATTTATCTCCAAGGCAAAATCATCAGACAGCCATGCATCCACATTTCCATCTTGCTCAGCATCATTGACAATTTTCTCCTTTTGCTCATCAACCTCTTCATTATAAACAAGCATGATAGCTTGATAGTCCTGGTTGCTCATATTTGAAGTCAGGAGATGCTGTGAGATGTTGGCCAGTCCAGATATCTGCTCTACTAGTAGATCATCTACAGGAGTTGGTTGAGAAGCAGATTCTTGTAGCCACTGAGAGAGTATGTGAGGTTGTTGAGGTTGAGAGGTGGAGGGAGGGTTCATCAGAAACACCTGTGACTGGGGTCACAGTTTGACTCACAGATTGCTCTGTAGTTTTGACAGTGTGTTGTCCTTCACTTGTAGTGGGAACCTCCAATTGAATTGGAGGGGATTTGACTGGGTTATTATCATGTACACCAGCCTCAAACCCTTGTGTGTCTTGCAACACACTGGCACTTGAATGTGCAATGGTTGCCTCCCCTATGATAGGATCATGGGCAATTGTACTCCTAGCTTCAACTGTCAAGGCAATATCTGCTAGGGTTGTGAGGGGAGTTGTTCCTACATGAGGAACCTCTAATTTAATTGGAGAGGATTTAGATAGCTCCCCCTCAGGAGTACTACCCTCAAACTTTTCAGTTTGTGAAGACTGTTTTGCACATGAAGATGCATTAGAAGTATCCATGGGTCTTCAGTAAAAACTGATGAATCCCCCATGTTTGTGATAGTGTCATCAAGGTCTACCCCAACATGTAGCCTCTCACCATCTAAATGAAGTGTCTGGGTGGTGAGCAAAGCTTCTTGAGCTACGTCACTTGATTTTTGTTGCACTTGAGAAGTGGATTCAAGTGGAATTGGAATAGAAGAAATTTGAGTCATAAGAATTTGGTGCTCATTTGTGAGTGTTGGCAGCTCCCCCTGAGTGAATGAGAGAGCTTCAAGAGATGTGCTCTCTGAAAGGAATATGTCCTAAGTCCAATCATGTATTAGGATTTAGGAATAACTTTTATGTAATCTGTTTTGATTTCATTGATATTAATAAAGACTTGTTTTGTTTTTATTACGGGCTTTATCTATTTAAGTGTTTAAATAAGATATACCATAGTTTAGAGTAAAGCTTTTTATGGATTATGATGAGATCATAATAGTGAGACCTAAAAAGATGATAACTCTAAACTTAAATAGTTCCTGGTCATAGGATTACTAACTGGTAATTAATAATCCGCAAAGATCGGTACATACTATGCTTGCTTCATTATGAAGGATGTCTGTTCTCATAGACATTTGTGTGGTGACACTATAACTAGTATGTAGGTGCTTATTATGGAATAAGTTCACTGAACATGACTCGCACAACTGAATAACTGATGGAGTTCACTCACGTGTCAGCAGTTATTCACATAGTGATAGTTGTACAAGTATCCTTAGACTTGAGGTCATCATAGTCATCTTGTGTACACTGAACTATGCTTTGGTTTAGTTCTTAGTCTCCAGGGACAATTATTAGGGCTCTTCTGGGTATAGGAATTTGTACACGAAGATAGTGTATGATCAATAAAGGATCTACCCCTTCCAGTGAAGGAAGCGAATGTTCAAGGCTGATCCACTTATGCTAGTTCAGGAATCTCTGGCCAGAGTAAATGAAATTAGAAATGAGTTTCTAATTTGCATAGAACTACGCATAGTAAATGGTAAGCAAAGTGATTGAATTAGATAGGCTTGACACGAGATCCATGCCTTGTATTTAATCGGGACATTGTAGGGTAGAAGGAGTTTATTGTACGGTAACTATTCACTGAATAGGTTCTTGGTATTCTAAGCAGTGAATTCATATTATCCGGATAGTCGCGATATGCTGAGAAGTATCCCTCACGATATAGAATAAATGTGATTAATTAATTAATCATATTTAATAAATTAGAGAATTTATATAAATAATGATAAAATAGTTTTATTATTATTTATTTCTACTACCGGCTTAATATTGAACCTACAGGGTCACACCATAAAAAGGAGAATGATTTAATGGTGGAGGAATTAATTAATAATGGCTGATAATTATTTATTTATGAAATAAATAATTAATTGGCAAATTTAATAATTGATTAAATGAGATTTAATTGATTATAAATTAATTAAGA